>NC_047650.1:37881554-38181554 GCF_902201215.1 Prunus dulcis | reverse complement strand
AACAAAGCAACTCAATCTGATCAATGTGTTGATTGCCAGTGTAGTATCTCGCTCCCGGCATACCCTCGGAGTACTTGTTCGTCAAGTGACTGCCCAGAGCTTCCTTCACAGCTCTGCACACGAAATTCTCAGAAGCCACCAATTCGATGCCTTTGAACTGGCGATGCCTCTCCTTCTCCATAATTTCATGGACCTCCGGGTCCGCAGACGAAAGGGGCTGGTTCCCCCAAGACCGAACCGCGGCTCGCCTCGCCTCCAGCCCCATCGGTTCGACCGCCAAGCACTTTGATGGGTTCGGAGTGAACCCGGACACATCCCTCTGCCTTTTGAGGCAGATTGAATGCCCTAAGAGGTTGAAATTCTCGTCTTCGTCGTGATCGTCTCCATTCTCAACCCTAATTTGCTCTTCTTTTTGGTCGAGCAATTGCAGCGGAACGGATTGGATTGAATTCGACGAGCTCGAACTGTGATGCGTGCTAAACCCTAGAAATAGGCCCGGCTGAGTCTCCGTGAAACCCATAACCACCGAAAATTTGCAAAAAAATGTCAAATTTTCCAAAAACAGAATCAAAATTCAAAAAAAATTTATTGCTCAATTTTTTTTAATAGAAGCAACAACAGTAGCAGCGACAACAGCGCCTGAAGAAGCTACAGCGACAGGATCGAAGCCTTGATGATTGTGCAGAAGTCGCTGAGGAAGAAGCAGAGGTTTCCATGCAGAAACCCTAAAGACCGTCGAGATTAGCAGAGAGTTGGAGAGAGAGAGAAGGAAAGAGAGTGAAAGAGAATGTAATATTAGAAAATGATGCGGCGAATGATAATTGAGGGGCGAGCTCAAGGGAGGATGAACCTGGATGTAAAAACACAAGGCCAAATCGTAATTTTTATTTTCATTGTAAATTGAGTCATTTGCCATTTTAGTTTTGCAGTTTGTTAATATATTTAAGGAAATAGATGAAATTCTTACATTTTGGATTGATTATAAACATTTAACAGTTTCATATTGCAATATGGAAATTATAAATATTTAGCGGTTTCATATTGCCACGATGGAAAATAAAATACTTTAATAATGAGATCGGAGGCAATATCAACGAGCCGGCTTTGACATTCTTCGTCTGGTAAGATGAGATCGATAGAAAAAGCCTTGGAAAATAATTTTTAGGGTTAATTGTTGATTTGCCCCTGAATTTATACTTAATTTTAATTTACTTCTTATCTTTTTTTTATTTAGAAATTAAGTACCTCAATTATTATTTTTAGCTAATTTCCTCATGCCGTTAATTTTTCTCACGTTTCATCCAATTTGTCGTTTCCCTTCCTTAAACTCCCCTTTCCTGTACCCACCCTCCCCTTCGCTCTCTCTCCCAGAACTTCTCAACACCCCAACCCGAGACCACCCCTACAGCCACCTCTTCCGCATTGTTATCCCCACCACCAAAATCAAACCCCCAACTTGTAATTAAACTCAATACAAATCATAACCAACCATGAATCACAACAAAAATTCAAAAAATAAATAAATATAAGCATTCCATAACCCACAAACACAAGATCTCTGTTTATCTCTCTATGTGTGTGTGTGTGTTTGTCTCTCTCTCTCTCTCTCTCTCTCTCTCTCTCTCCTCCCATGGGCAGATCGGGTGGAGGTTGCGGATTGAGTAGCATGACGCAGATATTACATTGCTTGGGTTTTGGTCGGGTGGACTAAGCAATTTCAGGAGTTAAGGTGATTTTTTGGACGAAGAGGGATGTTGGAGTTGGGAGACTGGTGAGGTAGCTAGGGGATGATGGTGGGAGAGGCTAGGGGTTGGTGGGAGCGGGATGGGGTTGGGGAATGTTCATGTTTTCTTTTATTTTTATTTATTGTTTTACTAGTCTCTTCGCACGCGCTTTCGTGCCTGCGAGAGGTTTTTTTTTTATATAAATTATAAATTATATTTTAGAATTAAAAAATATAATAGATAGTTGTGTTTCATAAAAATAGGATCTATTATCTGATTTTTCTTTTAATTTTAATTTTTTTAATATTAAAAAGTGTGAATTTACCATATTATCCTCATTTAATTAATAATTTCAATTCTTAATTAGGTACAAATTCAAAAGGCAAATCAACAGTTAACCCTAGGCGTGGGCACGGATCGGTATAAGGTTCTTCCGTTAACCAAATCAAAGACTTTGGTAGACTTCAGATCGGTTAACCTAATATTCAGTTCGGATTGGTTCGGTACGCCGGTAATACCATAATAAAAACATACTAATAAAAATACAATTTATAATACTTTCACCTAACATAAGTTCTTGAATAAATACACCAAATCATCATTGTAAAATATAAAAATCCAATAATCTAATTCATCCAAGTATGAAATCAAATAACATAGTCACTATATCATTCAATATATACTCAAGATGTACTGGGAGCCACTTGTGTTTGTTGTTTGAACATTTGAGTGTTATTTTTATTGAATTCTCTACATTTATGTAAATGATTTTGAATTTGTTTTACGTTGAATTCTTTATTTTTTAATGCTGAATCCAACTATATAAAGAATATAAAATTTAGATCAATGGTTGGAAAGTTACAAGTAAAAAATAGGACAAAGGTTGAAACTGGAAAACATAAGAAATTAATAAATTCCTTTATGACCAAAAAGTGCTACAGTACCAGGTGATAAATAAGTGATAGAATGGTGATAAAGCAGTGATACAATGGTGATAAAGAAGCGATACAACAGTGATAAATGGGTGATAGAAAATGTTGATTGTATTTATCTTTGGTTTCTTGTTTTGTATTGAAATAATAGAATAAGTATAAATATCAAATCAGTACCAGTTTCCATTAGGTTAAGAATATTGTTTCCCTTAATCAAACCAAACATCTCGATACGGATCATATCAAAATAATTAAAATTAAAAAATAATTATTTAGCCAAATCAAACCAAACCATCGGTACAGTATGGTCAATACGCGAATAATTCCGATAAGATGCTCACCCCTAGTTAACCCTAATTTTTAAGCTATTTTTCTTTTTTGACTTGAAATTTCATAGTTACCAATTTCGTGTTCATTACAAATTTCCAAATGTTGGATCAGTTCTTAATATTATTTGTTTGTGATTCTCAACAAATGCGTTGGTTAAATGCAAATTGTGACAAATAAGGATTATAGCATTCACTCGATTTACGGCTGGTCTCCAAGGTTCTGAAAAAAACTTTAAAGCAAACATGTAAGAGAATTTAGGGATCAACAATCCAGTCGAGAGTCAGAGAGCTAAAAAATTCAATAAATTTGGTTACACATTCACAAAGAAGTAGAATTTTTCCTTTCTATAATTTATACAAAATCACAAAGACATAGTCAGGGAGGATGTGGCAATGTGGGCTACTTGTGAAGATCGGCAACCTATTCGGTATTCCTCTGTAATTTACACGAGATTAATTCAAGAACAGAACCAGGGCCAAAAATAAAATGTGTATGGTTACCAAGAAAGCAAGGTATGCCACAGAAGCAAAAGATAATATGCATGAAAGATGTCACATGTTTAAATATCATATCCTGGCATTGCAAACTGGGATGCAAATGTTTCAACCCGATTTCTGAGCTCAATTATATCTTTATTGTTCTGGAGACCTTTGCTAAAATCTTTCTGAAATTTTCCATATTCCCTCTGAACATTAACAGTAATCTGAGCAGCCCTAAGAAGTAATTCGGCCATTGTCTCAAAATCAGCCTCCACACAACCTCTTGTAGTCATAGCAGGAGTACCTGCAAAAACAAACAAGAAAAAGAAAACTTAGAACACCATAGAATTGCAACTTAGTATAATAATGCCTTACGAGACAAGTAGGCTGAATGATTGACTACAAGCAAAAGAGACACAAGGAAGAAAAACACAAAAGGCGCAATTGGAATAAAACGATATTTATAAATATGAAAATTGGGTGACTGTTTGATGTCCGTGTTTTGATAGAAGTTGAGCAGCCAAATGGCCTAGTATGCAGCTTTCAGAATATTGAAGATCAAGTTAAAACGACAAAGACTACTCACCAATTCTCACTCCACCAGGAGAAAAGGCACCATTATCACCAAATATAGCAGTTTTATTGAGAGTGATGTGGCACATCTCACAGACCTTCTCATAGTTCCTCCCTATATCACATTGTTCAGAGGAAAGGGGTTAGATGGTGAAATAAAAATTAGACATCGAAACTACATGAACCGTAAGTTTAACGAAACGGAAAGAAAGAAAAAGCGAGACAGGGAGCGGAAATAGAGAAACAATTGCACAGTTAGATATGTGCAAATGTATGCAAATGTAGCTTTTGTTGGGCTTATAAAGGCTATCATGTAATGCATAATAAATTGGGATATAAACTTGAATGTTGACTAATTATAAGTTGACTACACGTGGGACTAAAATCACAACGAAACTCAACAGGTAAACAGAAGATTTGCTCCACATGCAAATAATTTTATAATCCATTCAGTGAAAATTGGGCAGGTTAACATTATAATACCTGTTAAACCAAGAGCAGTCAAATCCCAAAGCAACAAGTGATTGTCGGTACCACCAGTCACCAATCTGCATTTTCTTCTTAACAAAGCATTAGCTAAGGCCTGTGCATTTCTCTTCACCTGTTGCATGTACGCTTTATACTCTGGAGTAGCTACTTGTTTTAAGGCTATGGCAAGAGCAGCAATATGGTTGTTGTGAGGACCTCCTTGTAAGGAGGGGAAAACAGCAAAATTTATCTTTTCCTCAAAATCATAATGGCCACTACCATCTCCATTAGTATGATGCATTCCTTGCTTCCTTAGTTTTGTGCCTTTCCTGTAAAAGATAATGCCTCCCCTAGGACCCCGGAGACTCTTGTGCGTTGTTGACGTAACAATATCACAATAATCAAACGGACTTGCACATTCCTGTAAAAAACAATAGCCTATAAGTAAGGAAATATGGTGCAGAAATTCCTGTTCTCAATTAATACACGGCTTAATATAACTAGGATATCCCGCTCTTTATCATTTCACATAGAAAAGGGGAACTTAAAAACCAACATGAAGAGGCTCATAGAATGAAGGCTGGTCAAACCGCAAAATTACACCAAGTTTCAGATGGCCAAAAATCAGTATTCAACAGTTTTTAAGCAACAAACAGATAATCCATACAAGAGAAGAACAGTGAAAGGGTCATTCATTCTAAATTAGTACTACAAATCAATCTTGGAAGGTTAACCCATATATTAAAGAAATGAGAAACAGCATTAAGGATGTCGCCATCTCTCCCAAGTGATTCAAAGTTTTAAAAGTTCTGTATTTTTTCCATACCATATCACGGGATAACTCTCACAGTTACTAGAACGAAGAAAAGTTGTAATTCATAAGAAACATCAAGATGAAGAAGGCACGAGAGTATACCAAATGAGACAAGAGAATCAAGAAGCATGGAACACATCACATTAGAAACAAACAGGAAACCTGAGGCAATAGGTAGAGTGGAACAATTTGCACTATCTCCTCGGTGTTATACAAACAGGGGTTAAAAAAGATTTTCTACATTCAAATCAATTCAAAAAAGGGAACCCTTTCACAGTGGAGCTTACTAAATTAATACTTGCTTTGAACTCCCATAAAGTAAACCACTAAACCAGTAGTTATCCCATATACTAGATACTAAAACTGAATACCACTTGACTGGCATATAGCAACCAGAAACCTATTTTCATCAGCTTCAAATATATTATACGTTTAAGTTAATCCATTTGCATACTATTATAGTATTGTTTATGGATAAACAGCTCAACAGAAATACGTATTGAGAAAAAACAGTGCAATAAGTGTTTTGTAGCAATCAAAGAGGTCATGATATGATATCTTAATAGATCAGTCAATTCATTTTCTTTCTCCTGTTGTCTAAAGGTTTGTGACAATATGCCGCACATGTACAGAAATAGCTAACAAATTTGGAGACTAAACAAAAATAAATAAATAAAACTAGAGTTAGGATGTCAAATTTCACACCTTGGCTGCTACAAGACCGCTGATATGTGCCATGTCGCACATCAACACCGCTCCGCATTTATCCGCAATATGCCTAAACCTGGCATAATCCCACTCCCGGGGGTATGAACTCCCACCACAAATTAGTATCTTGGGACGATAATCAACTGCCCTCTCCTCAAGCTTATCATAATCAATGTACCCTGTTTGTGGGTTCACCTTATAAGGGAAACTGTCAAAGAATATCGAAGCTGCAGAGACCTTCTTCCCACTGGGAGTATAATACCCATGACTCATATGCCCTCCGGAAGGCGAATCCAGGCCCATAATCCGATCATTTGGGAGCAAAAGACCGGTGTAGACTGCAAAATTCGCAGAGGTACAAGAGTAAGGCTGGACATTGACACCCCATTTCTCTGGATCGAGACTGAAAGCGGTCAATGCGCGTTCATGACAGAGCAATTCAATCTGATCAATGTGCTGATTGCCAGTGTAGTATCTCGCTCCGGGCATACCCTCGGAGTACTTGTTCGTCAAGTGGCTGCCCAGAGCTTCCATTACAGCTCTGCACACGAAATTCTCAGAAGCCACCAATTCGATGCCTTTGAACTGCCGATGCTTCTCCTTCTCCATAATTTCATGAATTTCCGGGTCCGAAACCGAAAGCGGCTGGTTCCCCCAAGAGCGAACCGCATCCCGCCTCGCCTCCAGCCCAGCCGATTCGACGGCTAAGCACTTCGACGGGGTCGGGTTCAGAGCGAACCCAGACCCATCCCTCGGCCTCTTCGGGCAGATGGAGTGCCCCAAGAGACTGAATTTCTCGTCATCTTCCTCCTCGTGACTATCGTCTCCATTCTCAACCCTAATCTTCTCTTCCTTCAGGTCGAGCAATTGCAGCGGAACGGATTGGACTGAATTCGTTGACCCCGAGCAGTGGTGCGCGTTAAACCCTAGACACAAGTCCGGCTGAGCCTCCGCGAATCCCATAACCACCAAAAATATCCAAAAACAACAATCAAATTCCCAAAATTTGAAAATTCGAGTTTTAGAGAGATATGCTATACGGAATTAGGTGCAGCAGCAGCAACAACAGCGACAACAACGACAACAGCGAAAGAAATGAAGCGATGATGATGATGATCCAGAAGTCGCAGAAGAAGGAAACGCTTCCATGCCCTAGAAACCGTGAAGATTGGCAGCGAGTTTCGGACTGAGAAATTCTGTTTGTTTTTTGCTTTCTAATCTTTGGGTCATGTATGTATATATGGAAATGAACTGGCGGATGGTAGCTTAGGAGATTTTCAGGGGGATGAACCTGGATGTAAAAACGTAAGCATGGTTGAGATTGGGTCAAGGGTCGTGGCGTACGGGTTCGGGTTAACCGGCAACCGGGAGGACCCGGTAGCGTTTGGTTTTGTTTCGGTGAAGCAAACACGTGGCGGACTTCTGTGGTTTGGCCCACCTGGTCGGGATGGCGTCTAGGTTCGGTTGGGGGGTTCGGGCCCACACGTCCAGCTGTGAAGGATCCGCTCGGCAAAAAATGAAGACAGAGACGGGAGGAATTTCTTTAGTGGGGGAGCGTCCATCTGTCGGAAGTGACTGATGGTGTGGGCCCTCACGTAGCCGCAAGGATTAATGAGAGAGAGCCAGCGATGGTTTTGAATCTTGATGCCTTGTCGTCTTTCCTATCTAACAAGATCACCAACCTCCACGCCCTTAATGCGATCTATATAAAAAAGGCGTGGAACCATCCATTTAAAGCGTTATGTACGTTTGAGTTTAAATAATATGTTGGTGCTACCATGTGAAAATTGTTAAAAGTAAGGTAGAACTTGCTGAAGTATATTGGTATCATTGCATTGGCACATGAAAATTGTGAATAGTGAGGTGGTGTTTCCTTGAGAATGCTCTCAGCATGGTTGCAAGTCTTACCCCTCATGGTCGGGGCGGAGTTAGAATTTATAGTTTATGTAGGCCAAAATTTAAAGCTTTAATAGGAAAAATACATAGCAAAGTACTTGTTATTCTTTTTTTAAAATTACAAGTGATAATCTAAATTGCAAGATGAGAGAGGTTTCAAATACATACTATCAATGTTGTATCACGTGAGTTTGAACGTGAGACTATTGGTCTTCAAGTAAGATCATTTTTCACTGAATTAAACCTTGTTGGCAGCAAAGTATAGGTTTAAAACATTACCAATGATAAATTGAACAAATGAGAACCTAATAAACACAACAAACAAGAAAATACAATAAAATTCATGAGTTGCATGTATATATTTTTGGGGAGGGGTGGTGTGGAAAAACCTTTTATTTTATTTTATTTTTTTGGTTTGGGTGGGAGATTTAGGCCCAAACATGGCTCCGCTCCCACGTGATATTATTTGAGCATAGAAATAGACAAAAAGAGCTATGCACGTGGACCCTGGTTACTGATAAGTTTTGGTCAAACCCATATTGGACTGAACCCATGATACCATGGAGCTGGCCCATGTCTCCACCAGGCCTAGGCTTATTCTTATTTCTCTCTTTAAACCCAGCCCAAATTCACAAACTTTAACTTCAAGTCAAACTCTCTGCAAAACTAAAAGCCCCATTGGAAACTTGTTGAGCTCGTTTATAGACTCATCGTCCTCTGAGATGTCTCTGTCTTACCGGGACTACCTAACCCTTCTCCTTCTGCGTCCTCTCTTCGCAATCGCAGTCGTTTTCTCGTTCATCTCCGTTGGTAATTTCTTTTTCTCTAACTTTCCCCCTTTTTTTTTTTTTTTTTTTTTTGGAATTCTGGTAGCAATTAAAACGCGAGTTGAGAATGGGTCGGTGATAAATTTTGTATATGATCGAATTTTCAGGTTGGTGGTTGGCCTGGAAGCTGGTTTTGGTTCACGTTCCTCTGGTGCAAGAGATTTTCGGGCTGCGGAAGAAGACCGTGAAGCCCAAACCCCAAACTGGTCGCTTTTCTAAAATTTACAGCACCATTGAAGCCCGCAATTCGGCTTCTAAATGGTAAATTTTTGAGTGTTTTTTTGTGAATTTTAAGGATAGTTCATAGGTTGGACTTTCTAGAATCATATTGGGATTCTTCCAAATATATAAAAGAAGGTTCCTTTTAAGACACAGATGGTTTGGTCTCCTTAATCCATGGCAGCTTCATGGTCATATGATGAATCTGTGTACAAATCCAATTTCATCATACTTCAAAATGCATTCTTATTTGAATAATTCATGCAACAAACAAGAAATCTAATTGTGGGATTCGATTCGATCGCATTGCAGAAAGAAAAGCATTGGGTAAATTGGGAAAGCAAACTTGGTAGCTTCTTGTGTGTTTGAATGGTAAGGGAATGCAGGGCACCAAGTTTATTGTTTGATGCAACAAACAAATTGGCATACCAAATTTCAGGTGCTTGAAGATTACGAGGTTATGTTCCTTGTATTTTCTCAGATACAAAATGTAATTTATCTGTGGGTTTCCCAAGTTGCATTTTGTCAAGATGTATAAATATGAACAAAATTCTGAAGCGAAGGAACCCAGCATAAATTTCAAATGTGGGATTTCACTTGTATCAAATAGTTTCTTCAAGTCAAAAGTATCGAACAGCTTATGAAGTTTCAAGTTCCTAAGGAAATGAAAACCATAACAACAAAAATTGGCCGACATATTTATCCTTGGACTCTCAGTTAACGGGTCAATGATGTCATGCATATGAGAATTAACAATTTGGAAATCATCTTTATGTATAATTTCATATACAAGAAGCAATATAATGGTTGGGTTATATAAAAAAAAAAAAACTATCGACATCTGTATATATACACCACTGAGAGACTATGATCTCTTGTCGGACAATCTTGACCCTGTATTATCAAATGTCCTGTGTTCGAATTTTCCTCCTTCAATATCGGTTATGCAAAAAAAAAAGGGGAAATTACTCTTGTTGAACAATAGTAATTGTCTATGAAAAAGAAAAGGTCATGTTAAGTGGCCTCTCTATTCCTACCTAGAATGTAAAAATGAAATTTGAAATTTGAAAAATTAAAAAAGAAATAGAGAGGAAAAAAAAAAAAGTTGTGAGGTCAGCCGAGGAGGGAACAAGACCATTTGTATTACTAGAACGACGCCGTTCCCACTTGAGAGGCAAAACCCATCTTCAACTTCAAAAACCAAAAACTCATTACTCAGTCTGTTTCTTTGTGTCTCTGAGCGCGCCGCTGAGCTTGGTTACCCAGACCTCATCCATTTGCGTTGCTTCTTACTTACTACTACTAGTGTTGTCATTTTGTTAAGCATTTCTTGCTTTCTTGCTATGGAAATTCTTCGAACTTCATTGCTTCCTGGTAACCCCGTACTCATTGAAACCTCTCTCTCACAAAAACCCAACAATTCCCACAAACCCAAGTTCACATTTCAAGCTTCCATAGACACAACCAACGGTTCTACTGGCACCACACTCTCAAACCAAGCAAACCCACAAACCCATGTCTCTTTTGCCTCCAAAAAGACCACCAAGCTCAGCAATAACCCAAGAGCTGAAACCAATTCTGAAATTGGTCATTGCATTTCTTTACTAAAGAGTAACCCTGTGTGTGACTGTAGACAGATTCATGCTCAAGCTCTGAAGTTGAACGCTTTTGAAGAGAATGGTTGGATTGGAAACAAGCTTGCTATGCTATACTCGAAGAATAAGGAGTTCTTAGACTATGCCCGTAAGTTGTTCAACGATATTCCCAAGCGAAAGATTCCCGTTTACACATCGTTGATAAGTGCTTATTGTCGGTCAGAGCAGTGGGACGACCTGTTTTTGGTGTTTAGGTTGATGGTTGATGAAGGCATGTTACCTGATAAATATGTTGTACCTACAGTTCTGAAAGCGTGTGCTCTGGTGCGGATGTTAAGGACTGGTAAAATGATTCACGGGTTTGTGATAAGGATGGGTATGAACTCTGATGTTTTTGTTGGGAATGCGCTTATTGATTTTTATGCCAACTGTGGGGACTTTGGATTTGCATTAAGTGTGTTTGATGCCATGGGGGAAAGAGATGTAGTTTCATGGACTGCCCTTGTTTCTGCTTTCATGAATGAAGGCCTTTTTGAAGAGGCAATTGAGGTTTTCAAGTCCATGCAGCTGAACGGGGTCAAGCCTGATTTGATTTCTTGGAATGCACTTGTATCGGGGTTTGCACACAATGGAGAGATTGATTTAGCTCTTCAATATTTGGAAGCAATGCAAGAAGAAGGGTTGAGGCCGAGGGCTAATACTTGGAATGGAATCATTTCGGGTTGTATTCAGAATGAGTATTTTGAGGATGCTTTGGATGCATTCTATAATATGTTATGTTTCCCCGAGGATCCAAATTTTGTTACAATTGCAAGCATTTTACCAGCTTGTGCAGGCCTAAAAGATTTAAACTTAGGCAGGGCTGTTCATGGGTTTGCTCTGAAGCGTCAGCTTTGTGGAAACATGCACGTGGAAGGTTCGTTAATTGATGTGTATTCAAAATGTGGGATGAAAGATTACGCAGAGAATATCTTTTCCAAGGCAGAGAACAAAAGTATTGCTATGTGGAATGAGATGATTGCAGTTTATGTAAATGCAGGAGACGCAGAGAAGGGATTAGAGCTTCTTAGAGTAATGCATCATGGCGGCTTAAAACCTGATGTGGTATCTTATAACACAATATTGGCTGGCCATGCCAGAAATGGGCAAATAAATGAGGCATATGAGTTGCTTTATGAGATGGTCCGGATGGAGTTGAAGCCAAATATTATTTCTTTCAACGTTTTGATTTCTGGTTTTCAACAATTTGGGCTTAGTTTTGAAGCTTTGAAATTGTTCCAGACCATGCAATCCCCATTGAATGGTTGCATGGGTAATGATGTGCTCCATGAGTCAACCCAACCAAACTCCATTACTATTGCTGGTGCTCTTGCGGCTTGTGCTGCTCTGAATCTACTATGCCCAGGGAAGCAAATCCATGGATACGTGTTAAAGAATGACTTTGAGCCTAATATCTATATCTCAAGCGCATTGGTTGACATGTATTCAAAATGTCTTGATATTGTTTCAGCAACTAAAGTATTCAGGAGAACTGAAGATAGAAACACAATCTGTTGGAATACTTTGATTGCAGGCCATGTCCACAACATGCAGCTGGACCGAGCTCTTGAACTTTTCTGTGAAATGCTGGAAGAAGGTCTTGGACCCAGCTCTATTACGCTTATGATACTTCTCCTCACTTGTGGTGATATGGAAGCTCTGAGATTTGGAAGAGAATTACATGGCCATATCATAAAGAGTAAGCTCGATCAATCTAATTATGCCCTTGCAAGTGCCTTGATAGGCATGTATGCTAAGTGTGGTAGAATCAAGGATGCCAAATCGCTGTTTGACTTTGAAGTTAAAAAAGATGCTTCTGTATGGAATTCCATGCTATCTGCTAATTCAACTAATGGAATGGCCAAGAGGGCCCTTGCCTTGTTTGGAGAGATGGAGTTAGCAGCGCCTGTGCCTGAGATATAACTTGAGCTTGTGATCATGATAGCTTAGTGGAAGAAGGATAAAAATGTCTCAAATAATTAAATAATAAGTTTTGTGCTCTTTATGGTGCTATATGAGCTTCTCTTTTTGGCATGTGGATTGTTGGTTATTCGGGTAGTGCCAGTTTACTTGATGAGGCTCTTGACTTCATCAGACAAATGTCCGTGTACCTGATGTTTTTATACAAGCTACTCTTCTACTAGCTTGTGGAGTCAGGAGTCAATTGAAATCCAAATATTGTAGAATGGGCTGCAACATATTTTGTTTCAAACTCAAACCAAATAATGTTCTCAGTGATGTGTTTCTCTCCACTATTGGTCGCTTTTGGGATATGGGAATCCATGCAGAACTTGAGGACTTTCATGGAGGATTGCAATTTGATGACTCTAAAAGAGTGAAGCTTTATAGACGTGGATACTAATTGCATACATTTGAGGGGACATATCACATTCCAAGTTGGAGGAAACCGTAGAAACATGGGAGAGGTCAACTGGAAAATTGGAGGGTGGTGGGTGACCTCCCCATAGTCATGTTTTGGAGAACAAAAAATGAGCTGATGAGAACGTTCCCTTTGTCTTGCATGCACACTGAAAGTTTGTTGACAACATCTCATTCAGATGCTAATTTACATATCTAAGAATTTGTTGTCTCTACTTCCATAGATCAGCCAAAGTTGTATAAGATTGATGAGTGGGTGATCTTTATGCTTCTATCACCATATGAAGGATGAGATGTGTAGATGCCAAGTTTACCCAAATCGTAAATTTTGGAAGTCACTTCCCGACAGTGATGACATCAGAGCTGGAGTTAAAAGAGCCTATGAAGAATTTTTTGTCTAAGTCTCTAAATGCCAAACTAGCAAAAACATTTGGGTAGCCACAATCTCGTTTCCTTCGAAATTGAACTTGCTGTTTGATCAAGGGAGAATTCTTCTGCAGCATGTGCCACAAACAACAAGAAAAGGAAAGTGGTTTTGGTTATTTTTATTCCTACAAAGTTGCCGAAAATGTGACCTACCAAGTTGGCTCTTGAGGAGATCTTTGAATGTAGCATGTAACAGGTTGTAAGGTCAGCGCATATATCCACTAGGAGGCACTCATCATGACTTTCTCCCAGTCTTTGGAAGGTGTTGATGTCCCTGAAGAAGCAAGACCACAGAAAAGGTAGTGTAGGTATCTTTTATCTCTTAAATCATGTTTCCTTGTTTATTCTGCTTTGTTTTGGGTGTATTTTACATAGCATATTAAATAAACTAAGCCGATGAAACTGTTAATGTTAATTGAATTCTATAATCTTTTTCAAAATAGTATAAGATCATGTTAATTGAAGTCAACATACTAAACATTTTTTCCTGTCAAAATCACATCGAAACTTTACTAAACTAATCGTGGTGCACGTGCACACAACCACAGATTACAGGAATTTTATTACTCACTAAACAAAAGTTGCATCCCTATTGCAGGCTTTGCTGCTGGGGATAATCTTACATTACTCCTATGGTCAAGAACTATTTGCAGGCTGAATCAAAATATTTATTTATGCTCTCGCATTTATCAGTAGCTCTACTGTTTATGGCCGAATTCTAATCATGGCGTGGATCAGGACCACCAGGACTCCTTCGCTTCGACACAAAATGCTGTCCAACCTGCCTCTCAATGCTAGCCTTAAGCACTTCTTTAGCACTCTCCATCGCTGTCCGGCTGTTACCCTTGTTTGAGTACGAGCCACAAACACGAGCTTCGTTATTCTGAAGGGAAAGCAAAACAAGAAAAACACATAACCAGAGTTTCATGCTACCCATTATCAATTTGAAGTCTCAATGTAGGATGTTTGGACATATATGTATATATAGACTATCATTCCTGTTATGATTTGATAATTAAAAGTGAATGGAATCAAATGTGGGATTAGTTTGATTTGGTGATCATTTTCTGATGCAATTAAATCGCAGAACCATGATAGTGCTGAGCATGTATGCTACAAAATATTGCTCCCACAAATCTACAGTCAAGTATGTGTTTGAGTTGAGAAAATATAGTAAGATACAAAGGGTCCCTTTGAATATAAAGAATCTAGTAGGCAAGTTGGTTTTTCCTTTCACTGAATCATGCCTCTTTGAATTGTCCATATTCTCTAAGAAAAGGTGCGTGCCAAGTCATAAGCGTTGTCCATATGCAGCATGCACTAGTTGTTGGGGAGCTTTAAAAAGTTGGCCTCAGTAAAGTTCAAATTGTCAAGGCCTTGGGGTTAGCCAAAGTGGTGAGGTGAGGGTGATTGAGGAAATGAGTTTGGATTATTAGGTTAAATCAAGGGGATCAAGGGGTTGATTCCCTTCCATTGTAACTTATTGTCGAAAAACTCTTCACTCTTAGCAGTGAAATATTGATCCCTACGTCTTCGATGAGAGCTCAATTTCTCGTTTCCTTTTTTGAAAGCTTAGACCTCTTTTGAACTAAAAAGAAAAGGAAAATTATAAAGAAACCACGTTATTGTACTACCTCTTGTATTGACGGGCTGATCTTTATTAGATAAGTGGTACATAATGTGCTATAATAATATTGAAAAATGTATTTCAATAATAAAAAATATGTTGAAAAACGTATGCAAATTTAGTAATTTAACTTCAAAAGTGGGCATGAAAAGTTTAAAGCTATAACTATGAATGAATTAAGCAAATTACGAACTCTTCTTCATTATATATTTAATGTTTTCTTTTGGACTATATTGATAATTGGATACAGAAAAATATGATAATACATCTTATAGATTACAATAAACAGCTGTTGGTTATGATATCCCAAAGCGAAATGTTGTCTGCTATTGAAGACAAAGAAGTAAGAATATATTGTCATGAATTGTTTATGCTTCATCCTTTTTGTCAAATTTCTTTTGTTGTACCTGTAAGGTGAAGACGACTTTTATTTATATATATATTTAAAAAAAATTGGGGCGTTAATTTGGTTAGGCCTAATGGTATGCACAAAATTCTATATTTTAAAAAAAAATATCAACAATAGTGGTTTTTTTTTCAATGAAATATCCAAATTTACAGACGAGGTCTAGTCTAGTGAAAAAGGGTATTGACTTGCAGACCAGTGGTCTCAAGTTCAAATCCTCGCATTGGTCTTGTAATTTCGACTATAGCTTGTATTTTTTTTAAAAAAAAATTCAGATTCGAATTTAGAACTTACTAGCCTCTTTTTTCTTTTTTTCTTTTGTTTATTTTATAATTAAAAATAATAATAGGTAGTTGTGTTCCATAAAAATAGGACCTATTATATGACTTTGTTTTAAATTTTATATTTTTTTAATAGGAAAAAGTTTGAATTTACCATATTATTCTCATTTAAATAATAACTAAGGGTCAGTTTGGCATTGCTGTGCTGTGAAAATAATTGCTATCAAATTTGCTGTGAGAGAAATCAGCTGTGAGATAAAGCAGTTTGGCGTTTGGTAAAATTTTTGTTCAAAGTGTTGTTGGTATTGATTTTACGCATAATCAGAAAATGATTGCCGCATAATCATTAAACCCAGCGCCTCTTCGAAACTGATTCCTGCATAATTAGAAAATGAAAGCACCACATTAGCTGCTTTCCCTTATAGATTTCTCTCACAGCAATTTTTAATAATAAGTGATTTTCTCACAGTTTACCAAACGGGTTGGGCTTCTCAAAATTTTTTAAAAATCACTTATTACCCCAAATAAGCAATGCCAAACTGGCACTTAGCACGCGCTTCCGCTCCTGCGAGAGTTTTTTTTTTTTTTTTTTAAGATTTAAATTTATTTTAGAATTAAAAAAGATAATGGGTAGTTGTATTCCATAAAAATAGGATCCATTATCTTATTTTTCTTTTAATTTTTTTTAAATATAAAAAAGTGTGAATTTACCATATTATTCTCATCTAATTAATAATTTCAATACTTAATGTTTACATTAACTAAGGGCATTTTCTGGTATTTTGAATGTTTTACCATTCTCTCCCTTTTGCTTTATATTTATTAATATTTGTATTAATCAAAGGACATTTGATGGTATTTTTAATAGAGAATTTTTGTATTTCTCACGTGTCAAAAAAGTAAAGCCGTGCGGCTATACAATTTTTTTTAGAAAAATGAGTATAGCTGGGCCGCTATACTATTTTTTAAAAAAATTTAGGACAAAACTGAGCATAGCCATTCGGCTATACTATTTTTTTTTTTTAAATATACATATTTTTTTATTCAATAATATGTGAGAATTATGTGTATAAAAAACAGAGAAATATGTACATACATACTTGTATTATAGACGTGCGTACATATTTTTTAATAATACATCTGTGTTCTGCAAACGTCTTAAAGACTCAGTAAAGTTCACGTTTTTAAAAAAGCAAACGTACAATACTCGTATTATACACGTATGCACGAATTTTTAATATTTAATACACATATTTTTTTACAAATATTTATAACACACACAAAATTCACGTCTTATACACATAATTCTCACATATTATTGAATAAAAATAATATATATTTAAAAAAATAGTATAGCCAAACGGCTATACTCAGTTTTTCCTAATTTTTTTAAAAAGTAGTATAGCCGACTGGCTATACACGTTTTTGCCTTTTTTTTTAAAAACAAAAGTAATATAGCCGAACGACTATACAGTTTTGACAAGTGGCCCATATGTGCTGGGCGGGGCTTTATAGTATAGCCGCGCGGCGGTGCTAGATTTTTTTTTAAAATTTTATATAAGAAATAGTATAGCCGTTCGGCTTTACTTCTTTTTATATATTTTTTTAAAAAAATAGTACCGCCGCACGACTGTACTGTTTTGACACTTCAAACATAGGCACTAGGCATGTCCTTTATATTATATTATGTATAGCGTTCGGCTATAATGTTTATAAAAAAAATTTAATCCTAGATATTTCACCGGCATAGAATTGTTCCGAAGAACTTTCGTCGGGATAGGTTCATTTTTAAAATAAAATAAAATAAAATTCTTTACTTTTGTTTTTTAGCCAACTTCTTTAATTTAATATATGTAATTAAGTAATATATTAGCATTTTTGAATTATTTTAATTAGTAATTATATTTTAATTATTATTTAGTATTAAAAAATTAAAGAAAAAATCCACAAAATAATTAATTTCTATTTATTAAGTCTTTTGTGAAATCATTTTGGTGTTTTAATTAAATTTCTCCATAGCCCAAGTGCATTATCCATTACTTTTAGGCAATTACTCGAGTCTCTATTGTTCCCTTTTGATTTTTTACTTTTCCAGAGTTATTACCCATATAAAAATTTTAGCACTTTCACGTTTAATAATGTATTATAGAAGAACATATGTATTTTTTAATAATACATCCGTGTTTAGCAAACGTCTTAAAGACTCGGCAAATTTCATGTCTTTTCAAAAGCAAACATACAATACTCGTATTATACATCACACACGTATTTCTCATGCTTAATACATGTATTTTTTTACAAAAATTTAATAAGACACAAAATTCAAGTATTATACACATAATTCTCACATATTATTGAATAAAAATAATATATATATATTTTTTTAAATAGTATAGCCGCACGGCTATACGCAGTTTTTTCCTAATTTTTTTTTTAAAAAAAGGTCGTATAGTGATTGGCTATACTCATTTTTTTCAATTTTTTTAAAAATAGTATAGCCGCGCAGCTTTACGGTTTTGATATGTGGGGCATAGAAGCTGGGCGAGTCCTTATATTGATTTTTTTTATAATTTTTTTTTACGAAATAGTGTAGCCGTGCGGCTGTGCATGTTTTTTATAATATTTTTTAAAAAAATAGTATAGCCGCAGCTTAACTTGTTGACACGTGGAACCTGGGAGCGTCTTTTATATATATATATATATATATATATAAAATATAGCCGTTCGGCGTTACTCCTTTTTTTGCAATTTAAAAAAATAATAGTATCGCCGCCCGGCTTTACCATTTTGAAAAGTGACCCCTAGGTGATATATAGTTTAGCCGCGCGGCAGTACTTTTTTTTTTGAATTTTTTTAAAGTAATAGTATAGCCGCCCGGCTATACTCGCCTAATTTCTGAAAACTGAAGATCAAATATTTTGATACAATTCTAGTTATAACTTCAATGTGTGTTAAAATCTGGGTTTTTGTTTGCTGCGTCAGAGTTTGGGAATCACTCTTTGTACCACTTCCAAGCACTAGACGAAGATCCTGACGTGAAGATTTTCTGGTATTTTTGACAATCCAAGTTGGCTAACAACGAAGGGGTTTTATAAAGCTTTCCTTTAAATTTTGGACGATTTACACATAAGTTTTTAGTTTGGGGAATTTTTATTTCAAATTAAGTATTTGTTTAGTTATGATATTTGAACTTTGAGAAACATAAAAGTGTGTGCCGCTGCAATAATATTTGAAGTTTTATTCCGTCCGAGAGGTTTTATATCATTTTCATTTCTTCCTTAACTCAACAATAAGATTTTCGAGGGAATCTAACAACAATAGAGTAATTTAGACTATCATTGTATGAAAAACAACAATAATTGAATAAAAATAATTTCATAGCAGCTTTATGGCAATCAGAATTTCTACCAACAAAAGAAAGAAAGAAAAAAAGTATTTATCATTCTTCCTTATATAGGCTATATTCATTTCATCAAAGAAAGGAAAAGTACAGGCTATGTTCTTTAAATATATTAAACTCTAAAGCTTCAACCCCTCAACTATCAATTAAATATATGGATTTGCAAATGAATTTATAACTTATAATATTGTCACAATCAGGAAATTTAACACATAAACAATCCATGTGTGGGCGTATACAGTCATGATCATCAACTCAATGAGCTGCACTTTCCTTTTCTTATAAAGAACCAGGTGGGTCATAACATGAACATTCTCAGAATTACAAATAATGAGTCTGCTTTCTTGTTAAACAAAAGTATAGTATCCCCATGTGCGTGTCACAATTGAAAGTGAATTTTTATACCTTGGAAACTTGCGAACAACAGAAGCCATATGTAAGAAATGCCCGATTGACTGATGAAAGCAGATATGTCCTTACATCTAATAAAGGTTCAGGTAGAAAACTTATCATTTCTCCACCCCGGCAGCTGTTGCTGGCAACCCAGATGATTTCTCAGTGGCCACGGGGGCTTTCTTACTGCCAGGCCCTGTTGAGACTTTAACCATTGCTGGTCTTAGAAGCCGACCTTCAAGTAAAAAGCCACGGCGGATTTCCTGAATTATAATCCCTTCCTTGAATTCTTGAGACTCTTCACGTGCCACAGCTTCATGTAGCTGTAACAGAAAGTTGAAAACTTAAAACAATGGCGTGGGAACATTTATCAAGTTGCAGAGATGGCAAAACTAAAAAGATTCGCATATCAGTTTACATGACCACCCTAGTTTACAAACCTTCCTGATAGTCATCATTGAGGTTCAGGATACAGACAAATATTGCATCTTCTACCAAAAAAGATATCAAGCCATAGAAGCCTAAATCAATAAGAAGCAAAACATACAACAGGGAGCAGAGTCAAGGCCAATTTTGGACAGATGGACTAGTGGGAAAATAATCAAGCTACATGCACCATTCAAAGGCTGATACATCCAAGTTACCATAACTGGTATCAATAACAAATAGCTAATAATGAATTCAAGAAAATGCTGCTCAACAGGGTAATCTCCTACCAGGTAGATGCATACTGTAGACACACAAAGGAAGAATTTTCACTGAAGGCCCTGGAAATTTGAATCAGACGAGAATGCACAAGTGTTCCACACTCCTGTATCCATGTGGCAGTTTTGTATGAAAGCTTAACCATCCACAATTTGATCAGCCCTTGGGCAATAGTGAGAGGTCCCAAAAGATAAAGGATACTGGAAAATACCCAAAACTTAGAGCAAGTATTGAGGCCTTCAAATGCATATTAACATTTGTCCCAATCTTTTCCGAATTAAAACAGTTGAATGCATCAGTCCCAGATTTTATACTGAAGTGCGCACACAAAAATTACAGTACAAGAGTGCTCCTACTCTATGTAAAACAAACAATAAACTACTGACAGTAAGTCCGCAAGGGAGAGGGGAAAAAGAGTAGAATGAAAGATTGGTAGAAAGGAGAGGACAGACGAAATGCAAGGGGCTTATTGCCCCACCAAAAGTAATTCATCCACCCTTGGGTAAACTGGAGGAGGGAAAGATAAGAATCATACAAATTTGCATAGAGCTAATGTGCACATCCTACCTCAAACATCCTTCCAAAGATCGAATAATAATTTTTCATCATTTGGACCCAAGAAAATATATCATATTAAATCCTTGAAAGGTAAACAAAATCAGGATTCAATTTTAAGATCTCTTTAACTTTAGAATGTGTTTGACCGAAGAAAGAAGCATGAAAAGCCAGTCAGCAAAAAGGTAAAATTAAATATTTAGAGTATACATTGAACCAAGTAATCTTAAACACCTTCACTTACCGAAGGATCAAAAGACTTTCCCACAGTTGGCACGACAGCCACATGCAAGCTCTTCATAGTCTCCACCAATTGCTTGTATATACCTTGGTAACTTGCATCAATCTTTTTTTCCTTGTCAGTCTCGGGTTTAATGTATTGTTTGGCTCTCTCAAAATTGTCAACCATGGTCAAAAGACTCTCAATAACTTCTCCTTGGGCATCCGTCCTTACCCTAAGTCTCTCCTTCTCAAATCTTTTTCTACAATTATCAAAATCTGCTTGCAAGCGGATAAATTTCTCCTTCCCAGATGTTATCTCTGCTGACGAGGAAGATACTTTCTTGACTAATTTATTCTTCTCATTTTCAAGTATTGCTATCTTGGCCTCAACTTCTGATACAGTTTCTTTATCTCCGTTAAATATAGCTTCCTTGTAAACTTGAAGGAGGGTCCCCAAACGGGGCAAATGGTGTTGATCTGCTCCACTTTCCGAAGCTTCTACATTACTCTGAGTACGATCCTCTTTGGCATTCGTCTAGACATAAAGTACATATATAAGATTAACAATCTAAATACAGATAACTACATACAGGAACAACCAAATAACGAGAAATTAAGTATACACATTTAAGTTTGAAGAGTGTGAGTCTGTTGACAACTGAAAATTAGAGACTTGGTTAAATTACTGAGATAAATATGGAAGAAGTAAATTCTTAGACTTCAAAAAGAAAATTTAGAACAAGGAGAGAGAACATTTCAAACAGGATTGGAGTTTAAACAAGCCCTTAGAACTGCCTTAACATACACAAGTCCAAAGGAAATGCTTGATTGTTTGACTGGAAGCAAAGTAACTAGAATTAACGGCTCATGCTTCTTTCATTTCAAACAAAACATCCAGAAAAGTTGTTGCACATTTACACTATACCTATGAAATCAAATGCCATCATACTATGATTTCAAATCCTGCAAAACCATTGGACCCATGAGTCCATCACCATTAATTTTATGTAGCACATAACAATTTGGAAAATTTCCCCTAATTAAGAGATGAATAAGGCAAATAATATAAACAAAAATTGAAAACAAGAAACTAGAGAGAATGAAGAAAAGCGTACTTACTGGGGGAACGGAGTCTCGGGGAGCTAGATGAGATTTGAAGGAAGAGGCACGCCTGCTTCTGCTTATGCTTCCGCTTCTGCTGCTGCTGCTGCTGCTCTGACTAATAATAGAGGAAGAGTTGTTGAGAGAAAACCCTAGACGGGGAAGAGGTAGGGGTTTGGAGGATTTTGAGGACAAGGAAGCAGAGAGGCGAGGGGGAGCTATGAAACTGTGGTTTGGGAGAAACAACGAATTCGCCATTAAACGCTTTTTTTTCAAAAGAAGAAACAAAAGAATCACAATTCAGACCAAGTCTGGTTTATTGTTACTGGGGACGAACAATGGGCACGCTTCTAGTCCACCACTGGGTGTACGTGTTTAATTACATGCCTGAATATGGGCTTGAAGACCCATCACTCTTTCGGGCTGAAGCATCCATACTTTTCTAGAAGATTCTATTAACACCCTCAAGGGATCTCCGATATTGAGATCGGAATATTCGAACACTACTCTTGCTATTTTGGGTTAATTATATAAAACCTTAAAGTTTATTTCAAATTCATATATAAAGTCGCAGAAAACTTACAAATAAGATCATCCATTATTTAGACGGTTAGTAAGTCGATTAAATGCTTGCATAGCAAACAATCGTAGGTCCCAAACAAATAATAACCAATTCATTATAAGAATACTACTCTCTTAACACAACACAGCACACAAGTAACTCATTTCATAAACATTGAAATGAGAACTCAAGCTCATTGATGACCAAGTATATTTCAAAAGCCAATGAACGTACACCGTTTTTGTTTGGACCACAAATTGGGCCGAGTCTCTGATCTCCAACAACCACCAAAGAGTGAGACAAAACCAACTTTTCCTGGTCACTTCTTTAATACGAAAACCAGAAATGGGATTGAATGACGAACCACCACAATTACATATAATGAGATAAATCCTTGTTTAGTAGAAACAATGAGCACGAAATCTGAATCATAAACATTTAGCATTAATAGCTTGATTTTGAACATGGAAAACCAAGTCTACAAGATTGTTTCAACGTCTAACACCACAAACTAAAATAACCAGAATACACATATATAGCTACTGCAACAGTCAGACTAGTCAGTTTCCTGCCGGCCTTGAGCGCCTGCGAAAAAATACAGAATACCGAGTATCAGGTGAGGAATTCATTTTATAATCCCCTGTTTAAAAAAAATTAAAAATTGGACAGAGTTATAATAAAGGCAGTATCTATTTCACACTAAGATGGTTTATTTTACCCCATTTCTTCTACTAGGTGTGTTTCTAAGACATCTCAGCTCAACATTTATGTAAACAAAGATTCACATATGAGGATGAATAAGGCATCTAAGCTTCAGGTTGCACCGACTAAAACCAGTAAGAACCCCAGTTTTGAAATAAACAATATGTTCAGATCAGTTAAGTCAGTTGGCTAAAGTTTTGCCAGAGAAGCTTAACTGACAGTTCGTTGTGGCTGGAGATTCAAATGCTAAGGAAGACAGATGGTGCATATAATGCTTAATTTACAGGCTCTAGCTAATGTTGTGATAACCCAATACCCAAAGCAATCTCTTTTTTTTTCCTCTTAAAAGCTTATGTGATTCAATCTTGGAAGTTGATATTCCACAATGGAGTTGAGTTTAAATTAAAAGAAATTTTTAATATGATATCTAGCTATAGAGAGGCAAAAGACAACACCAGACAAGATCCTGAATTGTACTCTTTTTCCCATCTTGAACACTGTATACAACAAAATTTAACCCAAGAAAATGATCCAAACGGTGTCATCCTCCTAAACCCAAGAAAATGCGACGGAACTATGGAAAGAAAATTGTTCGGCATTGTTATCGATGTAAATAGTGTTAAAGCTACATGAAGAAAATTAGGTACACAGCACTGCCAAACGGAGTGGAAAAACAGGATTTATGCATGTAAATCCAATAACAGGAGTAAGGATTCAAAACTTATGACCGCATGACTGAAGCATGTCAGATATAAAATCGGTCATAAGGTACATGTTGTTTGAATTGACAACTGAATTCAATTCAGCGAGAAGAGATTACCCGTACAGAAACTTTTGTTGTAGCAGCCACCAGTAGCTCACAAAGAACAAGCTTCAACAGCTGAGGCTCTTTGATATTGAACATCAAGCCTTTCAAGCAGTTTGGAATAAGAAAGATCCAGTTGGTTGTTCACACCTTCAGTTGCATTGTACCCTTTATTGCCATTGTCCTCAGTGCAGCCAACATCATCAAAACCACCTTCAACAGGCTGGTTCATATGAATAATCTTACCAAACAGTTGAAACGAACTTCTGCCAACCTTTGTTGAATTGCAGTACCGGTTTCCATCCAGTTCCGTGCCAAAGGAATGCACACTACTCTGGCTATCTAGTGATAATTCATCAGACTGTGAACTGCCAATGTTCAACTCAGTAGACACCCTCTTCAACTTTGGCACCACATTGTTGCCAAAGGAATTGTAAGGGCACATCTGAGGAGTGTTCTCACTTAACAAGTGGGATAGATTAGATACACAGTATAGATCTTGCCTGGCTCCCTGCATGCCAGCAGGAAAAGTGTTATAGTTCAACAAGGATGCATTCAATTGCCCCATTGTTGAATTAGGTGCTCCTGGCACAGGAAAGAAGAACTCTTCCTCTGCATTGGTCAGCAGCCCAGGACTCATAGGAGCTCTGAATCTCTTTGCGGGGGGAAATGCAGTATGAATTGAAGGTGTTGATGCAACATAGTCAACTTGCCATGGGCTCACCCTCTTAGCATTCTGCAGAACTTCAGGTTCATCCCAAGTAACCTATAATGGAGGGGTCATTAATTATTTTAAAATGTCTCTTGGCAAAAACTATAAAACTCAACATCAGTCCAAGTGGAGAGAAAATAAGATTGCTAAATGCAATAAATTCAGAATGTAACAAAATGTAGAAAATGATTAATATTATTATGTGATTTCTGCATAAAATTTTAATATGAAAATACAAGCACTTCTCTCTCCCTCTCCCTCCGTGCATGTGTGTGTATTTATAGTGTTTTTATGCCTGATATGATAGGTTGTGCTCTTTATCTATTTGGTGTGAAGCACAGAAATTGTGGTTTGCTAAACCGCAAACATAAAAGGGCAATAAAAGATCACAGTTTACAATAATTTGGCAATGGCTACGACCCTGGCTACTTTTTGAAAGAGCATAGTCTCAACACAATTCTATAGATACTTAACAATCCACAACCTGAATCAAATTATACTGACATGGTATTTCTTTTCATAACAGTAAGTTTGGCAACACCAAAAAGCTTATTTCAATTTTCCCCTTTATTCTGCTGCAAAAGAAATATAAGTCAATGAATTTCAACCTAATTGATATCATGTATTTGAACAGAAGACAAGTCTACAGGAAAGTTGGTGTCATATGATATAAAGAAATTATGCACCCACCTCAACCAAAATACAGATCAACTGCTCTTTCATTTCAACTTCTACTCCCACAATTAAAATGCAATATAAATTAGATTAACCTATTATAAGTCATTTAGGACAAGCAACGCATGGCAGAATATTTAGGAGGCATTGCTTCATTGAAAATCATTATCTCACTAATCAATGCCAGCAATTATACAGGAATAGAATTCAACAGGAAATCTTCTGGGATAAACTAAAACATAAATCTGTCAACACATCCCAAAAGCCATCTGATCGAGTCAGAACCAAATAAAATATTGAATGTTTATTCAAAATTATGTACAATATCTGCTTTCTAATGCAGTTCCACAAATATAAACTACCATGACATGTTCCAATTCAAAGAGGGTGGGTTAGCACCCTGCAGATAGTGACATGTATGCAAACCTATACCCAATTGGATGGATCACAGAAAACTGTTTCATATAAACAAGAAGATGAATTTCTTACGCCTACTTCACTGAGAAGCTAATAACAATTAAATAAAACTCAAAACAAGTGAGACCAAAAGCTGAAGAATCAATACCTGAAGCATACGCCATGGGGAGCGCTGCCAAGGCCCATTGTCTGGGATCGATACCGACGACAAGGTGCCCTGAAACCAAGTCATCCTGGACGAATCCTCGGTCTCCACGGACATCTTCACTCTCATCCCGGCAGACCAAAATACATTTAAAGCCTTCTCCACCACCTCGGCCTTCACCACAAAGTCTGACCACCCCGCTTTCGGATAGTACACCACCTCGAACGGCCTTCCCGCCGCCGCCATCTCCGCCGCCCCTACCACGGCCTCTGCCGACATCACCTTCCTTCCAGAACCTTCCTGATCCTCTGTCTTCAGCCTCATTGTGGTCGTCGCTCCGCCACCAATGTGAGAGCTCCACCTGGAAGCGCAGTCAGAGCTCACGGTGGACCTGACTGCGCGACGAACACCCACGAACATCTCGCCTCTCGAGTTCCTCATGAAAACGACGGAGTCGCCGGCGACGAGCATCTTGTGGTTGACGAACTTGCTCCAGCCGGTGGTGAGCAAGTGCCGCCTCGGAGTTCCCCTGTAAATATGGCGAAAATCCCAAACGACGCCGTGGAGGTCGGTGACGGAGAGCGTCTGGACCGGCGGCTCGGCCTGGTAGTTAAGCGCAGGGAAGATGGAGTCGGCGCAGAACCTCGGGACGGAGAAGCCACCGCCATTGTTGGCGTCCGAAGGAGTGAGGATCTTCGCGAACGAAACGACCTTATCGGTCTCGTCGGCGTCGTCAAATACGTCATCGTTCGGCGGCTCGTGGCGATTGGTGGGTTCGTGGTTTGGGATGGGGAGGAGAAGGAGCTTGGCGAAGACCTCATCGGTTGTGGGATCGGCGAGGAAATGGACGGCGGAGATGCGGCAGAGAATGAGAGGCTTGGAGAGGACGAGAGGGGAGAGGAGGAGAGGGGCGGAGGAGGAGGATTGCTCGAGGTGGCCTTGAGGGAAGTAGTAAACCCTAGAATGGAGAATGGGAATTTGTACGGAGTTTCCGGCACAGGCTCGCCAGATTTTGGGGTCGATCGGACGGTGGGGAGAGTGAGAGTGAGAGTGAGGGTGGTGATGCGGCGGCGGATGAGGCGCAGGAGGCATTTTGGGGTTAGGGATTTTGATTTCAGAGAAGAGAGAGAGAGAAATTGAAAAGTGTGTGTGTGTTTTAGTGTCTGATTTGCCTCAGGTTGTGTGACAGAAGTTGAAAGCGAGAGAAAGAGGAGAGAGAGAGAGAGAGAGAGAGAGAGAGAGAGAGAGTGCCGTCTTCGTCTTGGGGTCGGAGAACGGGCACGCAAGCAAAACACAAGGGAAATGGAATTATGGGAGATAAATAAATAAATAATATTAAAGTATTATTATTTGGGTAAATTAGTTGTCACAATATTACACTGTTGCCCTCCCCACCAAAACGTAACTGCCCAAGTCCAACTAACTACACCATGCACCACTCTCTCTCTCTCTCTCTCTCTCTCTCTCAAGCACTATGTTTGTTATGTCGTTTAAACTTCGCCCAATCAGCAAATTTCTCAATTTGAGTATTATTTCCTCACATATTTACATATCATGTAACAGAATTGAATTTACTGTCCCAACTAAGCAAAAATGTTAGGAGAATTGTTAGATTGTGTGCGAATAATTTTTGACAAGAAATACACGGAAGTCGAGTGTTTTTAAAGATGTCGAATATGTTTGATTGTCACACTGTTTCACTTTAAAAACACTCAATTCATTATGTATTTTAGTAGGTACAAAATAAATTATAACTAATAATCAAAGATGATTAGTTTAAATGTATCATACTCTATTTGATGAGGAAAGATTTCCTTCCATACAAATCAATGTCTCCACGACTTGTTGCATTTAACTGGATCAGGCAAAATAAATTCTTCATTCAATGGGAGCTGCCAAAAATTAGAGATCTCATAGGACCTCTCTCTCTCTCTCTCTCTCAGTTTCTCACAGTCTCAGTGACATCATGTTGTACTTGAGAATCGCAGCAGTATTTGCTGTGGCTCAGTGAATGAATTTTATTGTCCCTGACAATATTTTGAAGTCAACGAAATCAGAGGTTGTTAAGATATTTTTTTTTTTTTTTGGGTTGGGATTTTTTGGTTTTAGGTTAAATTTAAGTTTTGCTGTCGCTTTTTCCGAAATTTTTGAAAAATACGACGACTTGGTGTTTTGTGTTTGGGTAGCGAAGGCACGGACCGGATTTTCATGCCTGGCTGTCGCGGTCGTCATTTCATTTGTTGATTTGTTATGTACAGACAGGACTCTCTACACCCAATATTCACCCCAATTTTGTTTATTTCCTTTTTTTTCTCTTTTTTTTTTCAAAAACAAAAACAAATATGTAGTGTTGTAAAATTGTTGTGAGATAAACACTGTCAATGAGATAATGTAGGGTTCAAGTGATGTTAAGATATATCATAAACTATATATATAAAAAATTGAATCCCAACCTGATGAAATAAATATAAGTAAATTTAGGTTTTAGCCACAAAAAAACTTTCACTTTTGGAAAAAGTCAAAACTTTTTCAAAAAAGACAGAAAAACCTCTTGTCTTTCAAATCAAAGGCATGCAAATGTAAAGGATGCCTTAGGAAATCCAAAAATAAATAAAGGCAATTTTGTCCATTTTGGCTTCTTTTAAAAAATTTCTCTCTCCTTTGGGTTTTTCAAAAGTCTCCCAATTCTATAATAAAAAGAATTTTTGAGAAGTGTAAATATCCCTTGAGAATCTTCTTTGTAATGTTTGTTTCATGAATTTAAAAATACATGTGGTAGTTTTGAGTGGAAGTATCACCAGCTGACGTGGTGATACAGTATCATTCTATAATTTCTCCAACTTCATCGATAATAAAGCTCAATTACATAATTATCATAAAGTTTGGTCTCAACTACAATAATTACTTGATAAGATGTCCTGAATAATAATATCGGAGCCTTGTTAACTTACAAAATAAAATATATCTTCCATGCGAAATTCTAAAAATTTGAGTTTCAATTGATAAAGGACTCTTTGTTTTATTTATCTCTCTAAATCCATTTTGAATTATGACACATAAAGTATTGTAATTGGTCACAAATAGTCCAATTCAAAAGAAAAAAAAAGGGCGTTGATGATGGTAAAAGAAACCAAAAGTAATAAATAAAAGTAAAAGACAAAAGGCATTATGAAACGAAGACCTTGTCTAGAATGTGGACACAGCTTGTCATCTCTTTGGCACTACAATTTACAAGAAAAATAAATTCTTTTACAAATTGTCACATCAATTATTCAAATAAATGGGTTTTATATAACTTTAGATTATTACTAGTTTTAGCATAATTTATTATTAAAATCCCAATTTATTTTATTTTTGACTTTGGACTAGTGTGTTGTCGTGACACAAGTGCCAATTTGTTGTCCTTGTTTTGTTATGTACAATGACATGACTGTCATTGTTGGTATCTTGTAGCTGCAGACAAAAAGTTGACCCTAATCGAGCAAAAAAACAAAATCATAAGAAACAAAATAAAACTAAGGTTTTAACAAAGGTAGGTGACCAGTCCACATCGACCTATAAAAAAAAGGGAAGTGTGATGAAGTTTAAGAAGCACATTTTGAGATTAGTTTATGTACTTAGTTTTGAAAACTTGGTGTTAAGAAGCATAATATATTACTAAACTCTTTTCGGAACTTGGGGGAGTTATTGGATTAAAGAATATAATTTATTTTTAACCAGGCATTGCGTCTTGTCTTCTTGATGATTTTGACAATAAGAGCTCTTAACAACTCCAATTAGACCAAATGCAAAACCAAAGTCCAAAGCAAGAAAATTATTTGATACGGATGTGTTTATTTTGTCGGATGTGTTTATTTTGTCAGACAAGTAATTGGATTGTGAATTTAAACTATACATTATCCTTAGTGTTTCATCTTCTTCTATTTTCCAACAAATGTAGTACTGGTTGGATTGGCTCAGATTTAGGGTTTAGGGTGCTAGATTTTTGACTCAGATTTTTAGTGTGTTCCTAAGTAATTATGGGAGCCTATCAACACGGTGCTAGTTAGATTGGCTCAAATCTTTGATGTGGTCCCAAATAGTCATGCGTGTCAATTTTCCACCCAACCCATTTCAAACTTTGGCAAAACAAAACCCCTTACTATTATTATTCAGACCAAAAACAAAATAAACCCCTACTATTATTGGCCCATGGGATAAATAATTATTCATGTTTGTCAAAAGAAGCCTTGATTTGGGCTTTGCACTTTAGCTGGAGATTGTTTTAGTTTAACTATAGAGAGGGGTATTATATATGGCTTTTAGGTCCCGTTTGATCCATGGGAAAGGAGATTTGGAGATGGAAAATTAATTGTTTTTCCATGTTTGGTAATTCCAAGCATGGGAAATCGTTGCCTGGGACATGGGAAAGTATGGGGAAAGTGATGTCATCCTCCCAACTTGGGTTTTGTTTTCCCTCATCATGAAAAAGTTTGGGAAAATGAGCCAATATTAAATAAACATTTTTCATGACCAGAATTACAATATATCATTAAATACATTATTTTTTTATTTGATTTAACATAGGTATAATTGAAAATTTATACAAACTTTGTTTTCCATTTCTCCTCAAAACAAACATGGGAAAGGAAATAAAGTGTTTCGGTTACTTTCTCAGCATTACCAAACGTGGGAAAAAAATCTTCCATTTTTCATGTCTTGGGAAATGACATGGCCAAGACATGGGAAATGATTTCCCCTTAAATTCGTTCCGTGAACCAAACAGGGCCTTAGAGCATCCACAATGGTCTTTCTAAACCACCTCCTCAGACAAAATTTAGGGAGAAATGGAAAAAATACAACTTCAACCATGCTCCCTATCCACCTCCTAAAATAAGGAGACTTCTATGAGCTCCTAAATCTGAGGAGAGAGAAAGAACTCCTAGTGGCTCCCTATAATTTAATGCTAACTATTTTTTATATTATTTTTGAGTAATGCTACATTTACCACATTTTTATCCCACATTTTTGTACTACATGATGTGACATGTCCATATTATATGTCACACCAATTAAATCAATGTAGTGTATTTTAATTAAGACAATTAGAAAAAACAAATATTGGTATAAATCATAAAAGAAAAGAAAATATCAAATAATTTTAATTGATGTGACTGTCCACCTCAACTGCCACATAAGATGGTGTAAGGATGTGGTATACAAATGTGGTAAGAGTAGTTTTATTAATTATTTTTGAATAGAAATTGACCAATTAAAAAAGAGTTATAGCATGATTGTGGATGCTCTTATGTGAAGTCATATCTTTTAACCGTTTGATCAATTTTTAACCCATGGATCAGACTATCACTTTCATCCAACGGCTATCTAATTTAATTCAACGATTAAAATATAAGACCTCACCTAATGAACATATATAAGACCCCCAATATAGAATTCTTGCAACTTAGCATCATTTTTTTTAGCCTTTGAATGATTTGGGCTTCGCACTTAAGTGGGAGATTGTTTTAGTTTAACTTAGCAATGTTTTTTTTCCAAGACATTTCCTATTGAGAGGGACTATAACATACTTAACTCACACACATGTTATGACTCGAACCTTTCCTAAGAAGAGCAATTAATTCAAACTACTGCACTAATAAGTCTTTTGCTAACTTAGCATTGCTTTTAAGGGTAGAACAATTGGACAATACAGTAACGTTGTCACCGCATATTCAAACATCACATAATTAAGTGTCGAATACCATGATGTTTTGCAGATGGAAAAGAAAAGAGTTTCCAAAATAAACTCCAAACCCTTCAAATATAATAACAAATTAACCGTAGCCAGAAGAGCGTTCTCTTTCCTCTGTAGTTCCCTTTATTTAAGAAGACTCGAGCAAAGATTTTTTATTTAAAAAAGGCCCTAGTTACATAGCAACATTTCTTCAGGAATAAGAAGCAGAATGATTGGAAGCACTAGTTGTTTCTCCAGAAAACACTTTTCTGACACGGAAACACTCATAAAGTGGTGCCGAAAACTCTCAGAAGTGCACAATTTACCATCATTTCGACCAAAATTCACGCGCAAAAGGCCAAAAAGAAAATACCACATATAAGATAAATGCATTAACCAAACCTCATAAAAGAAAACCAATATCCCTTGACAGAATAATAGTTGGTCATCAAACAGACAAACACCACCAAAACAAAAGCCAAATATAACAACAGCAAAGCAAAGAAGAGGGTGAGAATACAGGAAGGTCCAGTGACTCCCCTTTATTCCAAGACACACACAACTAATACTCTTAACAGTGTCATACTGATTTAAAAATACCGATATAAGAGAAAAATCCCACCTCACTCACTCTTCCTCTGTCTCCGACTCAGCACTCTGGAGCCATTCGATGAAGGGCTTGGCATTCTTCCAGATCAAAGAGCTTTTGTTCATGCCGCCTAAGCCCTGCTGGTACCACTTCATAATGAATTCCTCTTCCAGCACATCAACGTCATACAGTGATTTCAGGACCAAAGCCACTTCCTTTGCAGCATCAGGGTTTGCCTTCCCAATGAAAGACTCAATAGCTTTCAATAGAACCATCTGGGACCCCTCCACCTGGGTTGCTGCAGCCAGGTAGTTTTTCTTCTTAGAAACCTCCTTAGAAAACCCTTTTCCAAGGCCTTCGAAAAGAGCTTCAAGCAAGGCATCCATAATTTCTTGAGGCGTACCAGAAAGAGTAACCAAAAAGGATTTAAACTGGGCAGCAGAAGTCCCCTTTTGCAGGCATTGTTTTATCTCATTAACGAGCCTTCCATGTGTATTTTTATCAGCACCATTCTGATGGGTCCTGGTCTCAGGATTTTGCTCTTCAGTGGTAGAAAGCATGACCATATCAGCAGTAACTGCACTCAACTGCTCCTGGATTCGCTTCCGAGCAGCCTCCAAGGAAGTGTCTGTCTGCCACTGGACATCATCATCGTCATCTTCAGCAGCTTGGTCATTCTCATCTCCCTGGCTGTGGGTGGGGGAGCGATCCTCATCAGAACCAGAGGGTTTCTTCTTGCTTGATGTTTTAGAACCAGTTGTTGCCTTCTTCTTTGCCGCCTCCTTCTTAAGCTTCTTTTGCTCCTCATCAGCAGCTTCCCCTTCCTTAAGCTGCTCTTTGTCAGCCCTCCTCAAGGCTTTCTTTTCTTTAGCTGTCTTCTTCTGCTCTGGAGGGTTCTTGAGGATAAAAGTTGTAAGCTTGTCCCTCATATCAACATCAGACACAAAACCACATGCGGCACATTTGAGATTGAGCATCTGTGTCTTAGTGATAATTATTTCAGTTTCAGGATTCCCACAACCGTAGCATTGCACATATTTCTTAATGAAGTTCTCGAGAAGTCCAGCAAGCTTCGCAGTGTCATGAGCGCCATTCACATGGGAAGTCCCAGTCTTCTCATCAAATTTCGATTGAGCTCCAAGCTCACAGCCAAAATACTTAGTAGTATAAGAAGCAGGTCTGGCCAAGGCCTTTGCAATATCAACCATGTTGACCACATTGGTCTTGATGCCATTTCCTCTGCCTTCAATCTTAGTAATCATCCGTGGCATCTTATACCTGTAGAAGGCATCATCACGGTTTGAAGCACCAATGTTTTGTAGAGCCATCCTTAAGGGTGTGACAAAGATGATGGATTATATCAGAATGGTATTGTCTCCGGAAACAAGAAATCCTCCTCTACCAGACAACTTCCTTGCAATTGGAAAAGGTTGCATAAACCGGCAACCAAGGAAATGTGTGTAATTCTCCTCTAATAATCCAAAATGCATGCATCCAAATTCAACAGCAGCAGCTCTGCTCTTTTTTCTAGATGTAGGACAATATTCACCGAGTAATCCAATCGACGACAAAAAGAGAGTGGCCCGTTCAGACATAAAATAAGTTATAGACGTCACACACTCCACTTTGACAAACTGCAGATGTAGCAGACTGAACTGCCAATTTCCTTCAATCAAATGAAATAGCTATTTAGCAACAGGTTAAGAGTAAGATAACACTCATGAAATCAATATAAATGGTGAAAACAAGATCATGTGTCCAACAGTTTATAATCGAAAAAAACTGTCCTAAACTATCTCAAAATAACAAGGCTGATATATCGTTGGTAGTTCTAGATGGACAACAAAACAAAGCATTAATTCCACAAGCAAACAAAACATTATACTCCTTTTTACTCTGAAGCCCTATGATAAATCACCCGGCCAAAAGAAGAAGCGCTGGGATTAATTTATGATAAGTTGACAAAACAAGATGTGACAAATGTCCTACCAGCGCTAACAAAACAAAATCACATTCCAAAAAGGCTGAATTTTTTTATAATTACTGATCCACATAGAACAACAAATCGGACAACGAAGCCGCACAAAGTTTACAATACTAACCTAAACCTAATATCTGTAGTAATCAAGCACCTCCACGAACTGAAAACAGAAGGAGTTCAATATCCCTGGACAGAGATTTCGCACCATAAATATATATAAAATGCGACAGTCTCTTTCAAGAAGATCAAACAGATAAAAATACCATATAAGTATACAGATAATACAGCTATGGTCTCATAATGATTGCTGAAAAAAACTCCGAGAATTTCAAGGGCAAAGGTCAATAACAATTATTAAATAAAATCACAACGTGAGAAAAAAAAAAAATTCCAAATCAAAGCAACGCTGAATAAATCTGTCTCAAATAGCATTCAGACATGACAACATAATACAAAAATAAACCCTAAGATCCACAGATCTGTAAATATTTCAAAATCCGATCCAGAAGCATAAGACTTGAGCTCGGATCGAACAAACACTCAGCAATCAAAAACAATTATCATCAACAAATGAGATTACGATTTCGAAAAGAAAAGAAAAAGCGCAGCGATTCTCAGAAGAGGTTGTACCTTTTAGGGTTGGTTGATAAACGGAGAGAGGGAGAGGGAGAGAGAGAGATGGAGAACCCTAGAGCTTATGGTTTATGCTTTGCGTATTATGTGACAGGGAAAGAAGAGAAAGCATGGAATTTATATGCGGCGTTGGGTGCGAGAAGGTACGCGTAGGGCAAACTCACCGCCTTTAATTTATTATTTTTATTTATATAATTGATATAATTAAATTATTTTTTTCTACCAACCTAATGATGCCAACTAGGATAAAAGCATTGTATTCAACCACCCTTCTCAAGATAACTAATCGCAAGATCAGGCGTCTGATGGGTCAAATTTTAGGAAAAATATTTAACTGAAAACAGCGATATTTTTCACATAATACGCAATGGAAACGGAGATATCAATTTTATTTTTCTAATTAAAGTTATCAATGAAAATGTAACAGAAAAATAATATTTTTCATGAAAGCAAAAGAAATATGTTTTGTTGGTATAAGAAAACAAATTGGGCTTTCTCACATTTTTTTAAAAAAATTTCTTTTGTGGCAACCCTTATTCATATTTGAAAGGCATGACGTAAAAGGACTATTTATTTGATTCAATTGTTCTAAAATCTCATCTCGAAGTTTCAAACTGTACTTTACCGGAGTCTAGCCCAGTTATACTTTACCGGAGTCTAGCCCAGTTGAAAGGACATTATCACACCCCGACGGTGCGTGCAAGCTTCCCCCCAACTATCGCTTTCCTTGTATAAGGAAAACAAAAACCCCCTTTGAGGAATTCTTTTTTTGTACGGTTAAAAGAACGACAATATGTTTTTTCTTTAATTTTTAGACAAGATGTTACTTACAGAAAAACTATTGGGTTGCTATGAAAATTTGGAAATACGGAGCCCAGAAAATTAATAATACTGGACTCTGAAGTGAATAAAACCTTAGAAAACCATTGTTCGAGCCAATGTGGCCATGCAGAACTGATTCAGCACTTGAAACACCCAATCGAATTGAACACGTTCGATGAATAGTTCGGTCCATTCAAACTTTTATTACAAAAATAAGAATTTCTATATAGGGCATGATTGCATACTCCAGCTTTTGAAAAGAACGAAAACTATGAAATAATGAAAGAGGAGAGTTGATAGCTCATTCTTCCGATGGCCTTTGCCCCAAAACTGAAATGTCCTCGTATCGTTTCTGCATTAAAAAGGAAACCATTCAATTCAGACGTTCAATATTGGGAATTTGTTTTTTTAGAAAACCAGTTACTACCAAAGAAAGAATCTCAATGCATAGAAGGTGTGTGCAATACAATATACATGTCTAGGACATGGAAAGCAAATCCAACACCATCTCAATTATAATTAGACTCATAAGAATCCAATTAACATCCAAACACGCATATGACCTAACAATATGCAGCACCTCCGGCCATGGGCAAAAGTTTGTCTTCGAAGAAAAACCCACATGCACTAAAAGAAGGGAGGCTATGTAAATGCATTACGCATATCCGAATCAAACCTGTACTATAACACAAATATACATGCAAACAAATAATTCTTCAATCCCCCATATTTGGATTCATCAAGCACATATTTGTGCAATAAGGAAATGTATAACATGCTAAAGCTGAGTAAAAACTGTAATAGTTGTCATACCCCAACATTGTTGTACTCCCACAACTTATGAACTCCATAATCCACGGCCTGAAACCAGCAAATGAAAAGAAATAAAATACATCAGAGCTTCCGATATTTGTTCTTCGTTCGGAGAGGAAGAGAAGAAACCAAATGAAAATTAGAAGCAAACAATACAAAACAAATTGAAAAGGGAAAAAAAACTGATAAAGGGCAACGCATCACAGTCCTAAATCATAAAATGGGCCAAAAACTCTAAGTTCTTCTCAGTCTCCGTATGTAGCCTAGATTCTATTTCTATAATTCCACAATGTTTGACCCTCAACTTGATTGAGTTCAGAAATCAAATGTCTACGAGTATTGCATATAACTTGGGAACCAACACAACATTAAAAACAAATATATTTTTTAGTATTAGCTTAAATTTATGTCTGTCACAGCAAGCAAGGATTTGATTAAGATATGAAACCATTGAAACCCTAAATCACAAGAAACAACATCAAGTTTCATCTATTTTTCACTAACATTGCAATAATCACTCCTTTTAATGACAAGGCCAGTTTAGGTTCAAAAAATCCATAGACCAAATTATAATTTCTGAGCTCGCAACAACACCAAAATGACCAAATCGCAAATCTAAGCAAATTTCATTTCCTTAAGACTTTCTTAGCAACCAAACAGCTAATGACCAAAATAAAGATAACAGAAGACGAAAAACTAAAACGTCAGAACCAGTGAAGTAGCCCTAATCTAAGTTCTGAGTCTCACCCGCTCACCGAGGAAAGCGCCGGCGATGACGAATGTGACATAGACGGAGTTACGGCGCATAATGACCCTGTAAAGCCCTTCGAATACGCCTCCACTGGTTCGTCGAGCTGCTGAATCCATGGTGAAATGCGCGAATCTCTTCTACTTGCTGCTGATCTGTGTGCTAGGGTTTACTCAGAGCTCGAAATGGCAACCTATCCAGCAAAATCAAAGACAACTATTACGGATAAAATCAACTAATAAAATTGAACAGAAAAAAGCAGAGCGATTCTTCTTAGGGAAGATCATACCTTTTCCGATTGGATGAGGAACACGTAGAGGCAGAGAACCCAACAAAAATGGCTCTGGTTTGCGTTTATGCGGAGAGGGAGTGGAAAAAGTACGCAAAATTGCTTGATTTCATATTTTAATTTCAATTCCGCTTCTCTTTTTTTTTTTTCGCTTTGGCAAGGACTTGTGTTTTGTCCCCCATAATTTTTGCTTAATATTATGAATTCCACCAATGATAAAAGATTAATTTTGAATTCCGAACTATTTGCTATGGATTTCGATGAAAGAAGACTAATCAGATATGATGAAATAAATAGAGTATCCAATAAAATTGAAATTGCAATAACCATAATCGAATTGTTAAACTTTCTTCTCTCTTTCTTTTCTCAGAGGATTCGAACGGAGGATTCGAATTGTTAAACTTTCTTTTATCGGAGGATTCGAACGCAAAACCTGAGTTTAGTGATAAAATGAAATGGTGATAATGGACCTCAATAAGTCACAAATTATAAATACCATAATAAAAAACAATGTAAAAAATCTAATTTGTTAAAAATAAATAAGACTCCTTTGAAAAATTAAGTACAACACAAATAATAACCAAAGGTCATAACATTTGGTATGCAAAATTTTAGGATTTCATTTATTGTCTACTTGTTTAATTGCTCATCACTCATGGCATAGGAGAAAACTGTGAAAGAACAGAACTTGAAGGGAAAATGGGAACCTTTTTAAAGCTCAAATCTGATTCTTATGTGCCATAAAATTATCAAACAAATGTACCACGTTCTTTTAACAATAGAAGTAAATGAGAAACGGATCCAAGAGAATGCCGAGACTGCAGTATTATGCGTCTCTTATTGCTGCATTCGACCATCTCAACCAGAGGCGGTTTTCTTTTGTTGGAAATGGACAGCCCAAATAGGAACAGCCACGCCGATGCTGACGGCCGTGAACACTCCAAGGGTCACCTTCAACTTCTGGTGCGACATCCTGTCCAAGTTGTACATGTGTTTGGCATGAAGGTAGTATGGTTCATCATGGCCATGTCCACCCATTCTCTTCACTCCGGTTGAGTGGAACCCTCTAGTTCCTGGCAAAGCACAATAGCCACTACTTCTACTTAGTACATGCAATGAAAAAAGATCCAGCATTCAAAGTCGAATCAATCGACACCTCAGCTGAGTTATTATTAGTTAGACATTCAGTCTTTCTCCATTACGGATGGATTGGTGTGGGTCGGTTACTGATTAAAAAAAAACATGAACTATTAGATGAAACATGCGGTGGAGATTTAATTTACCCAATACTAATTTCCAGAAGCAAATGAGCAAATCAACCAAATTCATACCAGAAAAACAACTCAAATAAATTAAACTATTTTGGGCCACTATGAAGAAGCCCATTAAAAAAAATCAGAAAACACCAATGGAAATTGAGGTCTCACAGGGATGGTCATTTCAAGTTTATTTTAAACGCCAGCATTTTACAACTAAAAGCATGCAAAGATTCATGTGCCTTTGAAATTTAACCTCCAAGAGCCACTCATCAGTTGTCGCAGGATGGCAACATTGTCTTTACCAACAGGACTCTTTTACAAAAAATATCCAAGCGAATGGGTTCCTTCATGCAAATTATATACTGAGCCTTCTATTCACACCAAGATACCCATTCACTATGAAATTATGCCTCCAATTGGAAGGTAAAATGTTATGACCCACTTGAGTCCATATACCAAAAAATGTAAGTTAGTTCCCGGAATCTTGTTAAAGACAAGTAGTTGGTTGGTACTTGGTTACAAAAATAAAATTTTGGGACAGTATCCCGAATTAAAACATGAGGGAGAACATGTAAAACCCTGAGGCTGTCCCATAATCACTATTGGCCGGGTGAAATTGAGCCCTCGCACACAATCTCAAGCAAGAACCCCTTTGGAACGGCCAAAATTGATTATAAGAAAATATAACACCAGGGAGGCATAGAGATATGTATAAGACCTTTCTTTCACGTAAGAAGATAAAATGGAAGCATCTTCTTACAGGGAAGAAGGGAAAGGAATTACTTTGAGGTTTATCTATGCCCGCATGGGAACACGAGCGCCATTAGAGGCAGTTCGCTCGGTTCTCTAAAAGGCAAAGAGGGAAGCATGAAGAAGGAGAAGTTCTATAACAAGAAGCAGCACAAGCTGTGCATCTTTTGGGCTCGATGTTTAATTCTGAAAATCCTTATATACATGAAGGTGCATCTTCTGATCTTCCAAATTTTAGGTCAAAGACAATAATACTTTTTTTTTAAAACTTGCAACCAAATTCTAGTGTGTTCTCCATAGCATTATAAATACTATCAGCCAATCACATTGTTTATACTCTTAACGATTTCATGGTATGCAGTGGCATCAAATAAAATAAGCAACAGATGGCATTATAATAACCTGATTTTGATAGAGATGCTTCTGAAGCCCTCACCAACTTTGCGCAGGTCCGGATCGAACCGTTCATGCTCATGATTGAAAGAACGAACAAGCTCTTGCTTCTTAGTACCTTAACCACCAGAGACACTCGTTGAATTATAAACAAATTTACAAAATTTTCCAGCAAAAAGAATGCCAATCAAATTCTTAAGACCTGAATCTAATCTGACTGAATTAAAAACATAGTAATCATATTCAGTTCATAATACTTGACCTAATTAAACAATAAACGACCACGGATCTATAAGAATTTCCAACAAAAACAAATAACCGGATTAAAAAAACGCAATCTTGGAGCTCCGATCGAGCGTACTCTCAAGCAATCAAAAACAACATTTACTGAAAATTTTGACTAAAAATTCGCGATTTAACAATTCAATGAAGAATAATGAGAATCAAAGAGGAGAGCGACTCACAGAATAATGTAGAAGAGAAGAGGTGAAATGTTACCTTGTGGAAATGGTGAAACCCTAGGCTATCAGTAAGCTGGCTGTGCGTCGAGAACTCGAGAATATTGAGGCTGGAGACTGGCGACGAGCAATTAAGGAACCTGGGACACAGGTTGGGCTGGCCTTATTTTTAAGCCCAATAATATTTTGTTTGGGCCTTGAATAGGTCAATTTATTTTATTTTATGCAATTGGTGAATTTTGTTTGAACTCTTTCTAATGTTTTATTTTCAACAAATTGAAAGGATAGGATGATGTCACAATCTACCACTTTAATTTAGGGATCTCCAAATGTCCACATTTCAAGCAAATTTCAGGTAAAAAATTTCTACAATTCATGTGTGAATTTAAATTTTGAACGTCTGAATTTATGGTTTATCTCATATTCATACATGATTTGCTTCGACTGCTTCCATTGGACCACATTCAGCTCAAATTATTTCTGCTTATGGACATGGTTTAATAATAAATTTGCTACTGTGCTTAGACTTAAGATTTATTAAGTCTCTCGTAAGTCAAACTTTAGCCTAACCATCAAGTGTGGTCATCCACTCCTCCCTGGTCAAGTGGAAGTTGCCATGCTTGTGGGGTGTGGCCCTTGAATGGAATATTCAGAAGGCTCAAAGAAATTTCCATTTTTGTCAAACTATTTGCTTGACTGGTTAATTAGAATTAAGTCACTATCATAATTAATGGGAAAATGCAATTCACTAGATGCCATTTTTTTTTGTCAATTGATGAATATATGCCCATTATGAGAGGCAAATAGGCAACGGTCTTCCTTGTTATTGTTTGTACAAACTTGAATCAAACAATAACTTGAACCAAAAAGTGTATTATGTGCATATTATATGCTTAATCTCATAAACGATCGTAATAAATGTCCAAGAAAAAATAGAATTGAGTTTCGAGTTTATCTTTTTTGAATTCTTAAATTAAAACTCACCTTAAACTCAAAAAGTAAATGGAATCAAATGACTTTCTTACATATTCCTGCGACTAATGTAATCACAAACAAATTATTACAATGAAGAGTCATAACTATGATGATTGAGAGTTAGGTAAAGAAGAAATGCGCTCACCAGAATAAATAATTCCTCCAACCACGATGAATGTATAGAAATCACCAAATGTAGCCGTGGAAAATGTGAGGAATAGCAAAGCCATCAATCTATGCATAGGTGTTGACATCTCAATTTACAAAGTCCTTGAAAATAACATGTAGCGGTTGTTGGCAATTTAACTTTGACTATATGACACAACTATTAGCATATTATTAATTGGAGAGGGCACATGCTTCATATCTCTGTATTTTGGCCTTAAAAACATGCTACACAACACAGGTTCCATTATAGAAAGTTAGACTAATAATTGCATCATGCTCATTGTATTACCTTCAGCCGCATTTTTGAACATGGGATTGCTTCTTTAGAAAGTTATTATACTTATAAGTGCTTTTTGCAAAATCACTTTTATTATATAAAAAATAAAAAAATAAAAAAATTAAAGTACTTGCTAAAGAAGCACATATCAGTTGCTCTCCAAAAAATTCTTCTTTAACCCAGAGAAAACACTTCTAAATTTTTATACTAAAATGTCAAAAGCGTTTTTTTAATTATTTGAAAATATTTTTAACTCCTCTAAAAGCACTCCCAAACATGTCTAAGGGGGGTGTATTCAATTGTGATTTTAATGAATTGTTTTGAAACTTAAAAGTACGGAGGTATTCCATTAGGATTTTTAAGTAATCAATAAAAATCTGGTGGTAATCAATTAGAATTTTTAAATAATCAATACAAGTTCGGTGGTATTCAATTATGACTTTTAAAAGATAAGAAAAAGTACCGTGGTATTAAAAAACTTAATGATTTGGAGGTATTTCATTAAATGATGTATTGTGTGAGACTTTTGAGTGTGTGATATAAATACAAAATCACATAACAAATCTCTTCTTCCTATGTATGATTCTCATATATGCTCTCATACCTTCTTTTTTTCCTACTATTTTTGTATGCTTTCGACTGTACGTTAAAAAAACTTTTCATAAGAGAGACGATAAAGAAACATTAACAAAAAAGACAATATTGCCTCTTCTAGAGCTAATGAGCATTTTCCAATAGCTATTCTTTCCTTGTAGACAAGCTTATTTGGAGCAAAATTATATTTTCGATACTTCTTTTTTTAAGAATCTCCTGCTCATTGTAGACATTTCCTCGCAAGGAGTTGCAGCCCTCCACAACTCTACCGGTGTGCCCACAAGTTGCTTGATCTAATGCCTCAAAGAGGCCCTTTTATTATTATTTATAAATATATATTTATTTTATGTGTAGCTGCTGCTGCGCATACAACTCACATGGCTAAATATTTTTTCTAATTCCCTGTCCCAAAACGTTTGGGACCAAGACAAAGCAAAAAAAAAGAAAGAAGAAGCCTTACCCACAATCTAGAAGAAATGTTGATAAGGTGCAAGTTTTTTTTTCCACTCCACAATTTTGGTCCAAGCGTTGACAAAAACTAGGAGTAGTCATGGGGTTGGGCTAGGAGTTTTCAGTATGTTTCTTTATTTTGTATTTCTGGTGCTATCTGTTTTGCGTTAGGTGTTGATGATTTTGGATGTAGCTTCTAGCCTCTGCTATTGCTTTTGTATTTCTATTGTTGCTTTCTCAGTTGTGTTGTGTTTCTTTAACGTATTCATTCTAGCGATGTGTGGCTATGTTGGGAGTTACATTGTTGATGTTGGTTTACTCTCCCTGGACTAATATTTGATGGTTACTGTGCCTCCATTTTTGTATTAACCCTAAAAACTGGATATATGTATCCTAAAAATTGGGTATATTCCTTCAAGTTATGTATTTAGGTGACTGATAATGGGTGATAGAATTCAAGCTTGTATAGAAATATAAGTAAAATCATGCAATTGCAATCTATTAAAATCATAAGTAAAATCCTAAGTGAATTAAAATCATAAGTAAAATCATGTAATTGTAATATATTAAAATCATGAGTAAAATCATATAATTACAAATCCGGCTGAAATCCTTTACATTAAAATCATGTAATTACAATCTATTAAAATCTCAATTGAATACAATCCCTTAGTCCGTTCATTTGAAATTCTCATGTTTCAAAGCAGCCAAAAAACGGATCGGGTTTGAAACTGGAGACTAGTGGAGGTAACGCATCCGAATTCAAGAAAACGGATCTTGACGAGTGGCGTAACTGGCGTGGAGACGACGACTTGAAACGAACGCCATGGCCAACGAGGAGACATAAAGTCGCATACAAAGTTACAAGACGACTCCATGCCTAACCTTCATTTCTTTCTTACTTATATTTTTTAACGGTCCAAAATCCAACTGTACAAAAATGGACCCAACACGCCTAAAAGCAAAAGAAAATTCAAACCCAATTCCACCTTATAAATTCACACCGTCTCCCTCATTCACAAGTCACAACCAGCTTCGTCACCACTTCTATCTCTCTTCCCCTCTCTCTGTGTCACAGAGAAACGAAGAGAGAATGAAGAACCGAAGCTCCAGAAAGATATCCGCAACATGGATTCCCATTTTTTGCATCCCAGCTTTCCTCCTCGGCATGCTCATCACAAGCAGGTTCCATTTTCGGCTTTCGAATTTTGGTTTTGGTTGAATCCGTGTTATGGGTTTCTCTCTCTTTTGCTTTTAGTACTGAGACGAATTTTGGGTTTTGATGGTAGCAGAATGTGGGTAGCACCTGAATCCAATGGCCAGCTCATTTCGACTCGTCGCCAGGAGCAAGAGCTTCAAATCGTCTCAGAAGATTGCGCAACTAAGAAGGTAACAATTAATTGCTCAGAAATTCCAAACCCTTTTGTTTAAACTTGAATATTCTTTAAAAAGAAATTTGTTGCTATTTACAGAAGCCTGGACAAGAAAAGGATGTAATGGACGAAATTTACAAAACCCATGAATCAATTCAGTGAGTGCAAACACTTGAGCTCTTGTTGTGATTTTGTTGGACTTGGGTTGCTTTCTTTTTGTTGCAATTGCATGGATTTGTACTATGCACTAACTATCTTGCTACTTATTGTGAATTTTGCGGAGGCTTGCCAGATCTCTAGACAAGCAGATGGCATCAATTCAGATGGAGTTGGCAGCAGCTCGGAGTTCCCAGGAGATGGGCACCTCGAGTGGCGCCGGCGGCAACTCGCAGTTGTCTAAGGACAGTCCAACGAGAAAGAAAGCATTCATTGTTATTGGAATTAACACAGCTTTTAGTAGTAGGAAAAGGCGAGATTCAGTTAGAGAGACTTGGATGCCTCAAGGTACCATAGCTCCGTTATTCTTCTGTGTCTAAATAAGATCTATTAATTCTATGGGACTGCTTGTTGAAAATGCCTGAATTGTTTGGCCAGGGGAAAAGCTACTACAATTGGAGCGCGAGAAGGGGATTGTAATCCGTTTTATGATTGGCCACAGGTATGGAACAATTCTATTAAAGTCGTATAACTGCAGCCTATGGAATTGAAATTTGATGTGGCAATTTTGACATATGCATGTGCTCTTCTCCCATGACATTTGGATACTCATACTTTACAGAGTAGAATATTTTTTGAGAAATCAGCACTTCTCCAAGAGAGCTAAGAAATTAAGAAATGCATTAGTATAGTCGTTCAGTGGTAAAATGTCCTGGTGGCAATAGATTGCTCATGTTGTGAGAACAAGTTCTGAATCACATGTTGCCCTTACTTTAGATTTAAGTCAGCATTTTAGATATTGAGACTTGCAGTTTAGTTAAAAAGTTTCTTTTGCTAATTTAAAAACATTATACTGTGCAGTATGATCTACTTGTTGCTTATTTTGTGGGTACAAGTTCTGAATCACATGCTCCTCTTACTTTAGATTTTATCAACATTTTAGATATTAAGACTTGCAATTTAGTTCTAAATTTTCTTTTACTGAAGTAACCCGATACTACATGCGGTATGATCTACTGGTAAAGTTGGGCCTTATATTGTCTCTCACCATTCTGGGGTAACTATGACATGCCATAATCTTTCTCCTCTGAAAGGAATATGAATATGGAGAATAGGAATATATACAGAATAGATTTATCTATAAAGAGAGGCCAGAGCATGGTTTTTGCTCATGTAGCACACAGTGATAGAGGATAAGTTATTAAAATGGTGTTCTGTTTTCATTCTGAAACTAACCTGGGTGATATCTGCATAATTCATACAGTGCAACATCCAACAGCATTTTAGATCGAGCCATTGATTCAGAAGATGCTCAACATAATGATTTCCTCAGGCTGGTAAGAGTGTAGACATAAAACTTTGTACCTGTGGAACTATGAGGAGTTTGGTCTCATTCATTTTTGCACTGTAGGAACATGTTGAAGGTTATCATGAATTGTCTGCCAAAACGAAAATTTTCTTCACCACTGCACTTGCAAATTGGGATGCTGATTTTTATGTCAAGGTGGATGATGATGTACATGTCAATTTAGGTATGCAATGCTGCTGTAATGCTCATATTTTCGACTACTATAAAGATATGAATATTGTTACCACGGATGAGTTTCTTACATGTCTTGCTTGTATAGGTATGCTAGCTACAACTCTTGCCCGTCACCGTTCAAAACCTAGAGTTTACATCGGATGCATGAAATCTGGACCTGTTCTTGCTCAAAAGTAATTGTCCTAATGCATGTATAGATAAGTTACTCTTCAATTTACATGTTCCCTCAGGGAGGAGATATTAATCTTCTACTATTTTCTCTATTTTCTAGGAATGTTAAGTACCATGAACCAGAGTACTGGAAATTTGGAGAGGAGGGAAACAAATACTTCCGGCATGCAACTGGACAGATTTATGCACTCTCAAGGGATCTAGCTACATACATCTCCATCAACCAGTAAGAATACATTATATTATCATTTCTTTTTCATTGAATAGAAGTAGTATTACTATTAACCTTGTGTGATACAGCATTGAGTGTCCTGTACTAGATTTTGAAATTTAGCATATTTGTGTTGGAGATAAGAAATACATTAAATTGTTCACCTGCATCAGCAAAAATACACTAAGACATTGAAGATTGCAACCATCTTTAATCTTAGATTTGATAATACCAAAAAAAAAAAAAAAGGGGATTATTTGACCTTTCAAACTGTTGTTTTATCATTGGTTTGAAATTTGAGATTTGGGAATCGGATATGGGTCTAAATCAAAATGAATGGCCTGAAAGCACTGGTATTTTTGCCCACCTTGGCCTACAGGTATTAAAGAGATTAATTCACGCGTCCATGGTTAATAAAATCTCCCAAGTGTTTAAAGTGGTAACTAGGTTTTTAAAGTACATGTTACTTTCTGCAAGACATGATGAAGTTCTGAGACATCCTGTTTTTTATTGCAGGCCAATATTGCATAAGTATGCCAATGAAGATGTGTCGCTTGGTTCATGGTTTATTGGTTTGGAAGTCGAGCACATTGATGACCGCAATATGTGCTGTGGGACTCCACCAGGTACTGTTTTTAGAACAAATATGTGATTAGTGGATCTTGCATCCAAATCTGAAGAAACAATGGTAACTTTTCGAATATTAATAATGGGATGTGGTGCATATTTGCAAACCGTTAGATGAGACACGTTAAAATTGATCCCGCTCAACAGATTTACGTTTCCTTTTTGGAACTTTATAATTTGGTAAATCTGTCTGTTACTGGATTTATTTTAATTTAGTTGAATCCTCTGCAGATTGTGAGTGGAAGGCACAAGCAGGTAATGTGTGCATTGCATCATTTGATTGGAGCTGCAGTGGCATCTGCAAGTCAGTGGAGAAGATTAAACATGTTCATGAAAAGTGTGGTGAAGGGGATGCAGCCGTTTGGAGTTCATTATTCTAAATCAGTTCACGTTGTAGGGGCCTTTCTTGTGAAAAAAAGTGTGTAAAAATTGTTTAATTTCACTCCAAGTCCAGTTTTGAGAGTGTAGATGGAAATAGCATTGCACATGGATATGATACACATTATATAGACATTGCTTCTTAAACTTTTGGGGAAGACATGAGAGCTGGTGACCTGGTGCCTAAGTTATGTGGAAGCTGTTCAGTCGAAGTGTTGGCGATTGCATGGATGTGAATCTGAAAATACTGTTTGTGTTCAAAGATATCTTCCGATTGTAATTGCGTGTAGGAGGGTGTTTATACGAAATGACAGTTCTTGTGATATAGTTTTACGTAGGATCAAAATGTTTTCTTCTGATGTGGGTATTATTTGCACCAGGCCGAGTGTGTACCCCAGTAGCAGGAGCAACCTTTTTCATTTAATGTTGTATTCTTCCACTAATCCACAGGAATTACTTGTTGTAATACAAAACACAGAAAATACATTGCTTTCGCTGCTGCTTTCATGTTATGTGACGAGGGCTGGGGGTTATTTTTCACTTCATTGGTTTTATGATTTTCATGCCTTTTGTCACTTCCAAAGCACTCTCAAACGTGCACTAACGCGCTTGAGAATAATTGATTATGCATAAGGTACAATTAAATGAACTGTTTGAGATTTGAGATAACCTCTAGGTGAATGTTTCTTTTGTGTCTGAAGCCAATATGGTCGGTAAAAGTCAATAGCTTCTTATGGCTTTTGACATCGGAACATGTAGGCTTGCATTCTAGTGAATTTTTTTTTTTTTGGGGTTGTTGATACAAATACCCTATATATGACATGGTTGAGCCTTAAAGAGCATAAAAAAAGAGATTCATGTTGTCAGAAAACGCTTTTATGCTTATGTAAGGGTTAGAAGCGTGTATAATTGCGCTTGGTAGAACAATTTAAAAGCGCTTATGAGTTATAAAAGCGATTTCTGAAGAAGTGCCTAGTAAACAATTGGATTTTTAACAAAAAAATAACATGTTTTGTCCACAAAAGTGCTCCTAACAAACGCCCCTCATAAAGAGTCAACATCCAAGCCTGCCAAGTAAGCCCAACCCCAAGGTTCGTTAACAACTGGCCGCAACCGCGATATCCATCCATGATCCAGAATCCAGTTGGATCATCAATTTTCTCAAGTCGGGCCCCGAAAACTCAAAACCAGTGTTAATTAACTTCGGACTTTTGTCATCCGATAATCAAATACGTACATCCACTCCATCGCAGCTTAATTAGCAATAGGCTTTTGAACTTGAAAGCGGTCAGCTCTCAGTTCTCTCTCTCCCATCATCGCCGTAGAGCTGAGATTTTGGAGCAATCGGACGGTGGTGGAGAATGGAGAACGCCGATGTGTTCTTGGGCCTGCAGGACTTTCTTGAACGAATGCGTCAACCGGCGGCCGCTGATTTCGTCAAGTCCATAAAAAGGTAAAGTGGATTTTGAGATCTTGGATGATTTGTTTCTGCAGTAAGAATCTCTTATCAAAGTTGAGAATTGAGTGCGAGAAAGGTGTTTGATGTTTGTTTTGCATTGAATTGAACTGGGTTGGTTTGGATTGGATTGCAGTTTCATAGTATCGTTTTCGAACAATGCTCCTGATCCAGACAGGGACAGTGCTGCGGTGCAGGACTTCTTTGCCCAAATGGAAATGGATTTTAGGGCTCATCCACTTTGGGCTGGTTGTTCAGAAGAGGAGCTCGACAGTGCTGGCGAAGTGAGTTTGAGTTTGATATTAACTAAACGCTTAGCATTTTAGTTTTGCTTGCATATATGAATGATCATGAATTAATTGCCAAGAGGGATTAAGTGAAAGGCTAAAGCATCATTGCTTAAGTGGGTGTTTGTTGTTGTAAGCACAGCAACTCATCTTCTTCTGCCCCCTTCTAGTTTCTACCGGGGAAGAAGAAACATGTCTTAATGACACTTTACATATGAAATAAAAGAAAACCGAAATTGAAAGCTGAACGCACCCATCAAAGAGAACCTCACACTCCCTTCTGGCAGTGTAGAATGAAGATTTATGAAAATGTAAAAGATATTGTACTTCATACCTTCTTGTATAATGTATATCATTCTTCTTTGAGGAACTCTGTAGTTTTTCTTTCATCTTCTAGGACCTGTATTATTTTTGCATATCTCTTCCTCTCAGATGGTTTTTTTTCCTTTTTAATACTTTATGTTAATATGTGATGTCTTATTGATGTTGTTGGCATTTTGTTTTTCTTGGATTCTGTTAAATACAGGGACTGGAGAAGTATGTCATGACAAAGTTATTTCCTCATGTATTTGCTTCAGTTCCGGATGATGTAAAACTTGATGACCAACTGTATGAGAAGATGGCTTTAGTACAACAATTCATTCGACCGGAGAATTTGGATATTAAGCCCACATTTCAAAATGAAACATCATGGCTGGTGAGTAAAGGAATATATATATTTATGATATATAATGTACATATCAAATATGTATAAATAAAGTGTGTGTGTGTGTGTGTGTGTGTGTGTGAGAGAGAGAGAGAGAGAGAGAGAGAGAGAGAGAGAGATTGATTTGTAATGAGATCCTTAAATAAAGACATGGACATAGTTCTCAATTGAGATGCATTGATTTGCATATGAGCTGTCTCTATTTGTTAACAGTTCCTTGTTTAAGGAGCTTTTTTGAGAAAAATTAGACCCACATGTTGACAGGTATTGAAAAGGAAATAGCAATCAGGATAGTGCGGGATCTCCAAACACTAGCAGGAGTTTTTGTAGCTCAGACAAATTCCTAGTTTATAGAATCACAAAATAGAGATCAATTCCCCCTATTTCCTTCCTTCTTGTGGTGTGAACTAACTGTCTTTTCATGTTCAGGGTAATTAGTGTGTCAACTTTTCTAACTTACGATTGAACTTTTTTATTTCTTGGTTTTTTTTCTTTTCATGAGAATGCACATAGGATCGCAATTTTTTTTTTTTTTTTCTGACTTCTGTAATCTTAGACCTAATCATTGTTGGATACCTCTCATTAAATCCTTACCAATGCATTTTTTTTGTTGCTTTTATCATTTCAGCTTGCTCAGAAAGAACTGCAAAAGATCAATATGTACAAGGCACCCAGGGATAAGCTTGTGTGTATCCTCAATTGTTGCAAGGTTATCAATAACTTGTTGCTGAATGCTTCTGTTGCTTCAAATGAGAATCCCCCAGGAGCTGATGAATTTCTTCCCGTCCTAATTTATGTTACTTTAAAGGTATGGCAAACTTTATATAATGTCCTGATTTATTTGATTAAAAATTTACTTCTGATGCAATACATATTATCGTCTATTCTAAATAAACTATTCAATTAATTTACCACTGGAGGTGCGTTCGTTCTTCAATTGTAGAAGGGACCAGAGTATGCCATGTTTACAAGTTGCTCTATTTAAATGATAATGCAGGCAAACCCTCCACAACTGCACTCAAATTTATTGTATATACAAAGGTACAGGCGACAATCTCGATTAGTTGGTGAAACAGCCTATTTTTTCACAAACATGCTCTCTGTGGAGTCCTTCATCTCAAATATTGATGCAAAATCCATCTCAATGGATGAAACTGAGTTTGAAAAGAACATGGAAACTGCTCGAGCACTTCTTTCAGGACTTTCAACTGATTTGGACAGTCAGTATAATCAAAGCGGTCAATATGCAGGATATGTACATAGATCAGAATCTATGGAACCCAGACATCAACCTTTGAATGCCAACAAGGATTCTGCACAACCCAAATCTTCTGAAAGAAAATCCCGAGCGAAAAATATACCCTATGGTGCAAAAGATAATTTATCCTTTTCAAAAATTCCATCCCTTTCAGATTTGGAGGATAAGGGCGCGACAATCCTTGTAAATGATGATAAGGCGAGCCAGGTCTTCCGGGAGTATCCATACTTGTTTGCGCATGTTGGTGATCTTACACTCAATGATGTAGAAGACCTCCTTAATAATTACAAACAACTTGTTTTCAAGTATGTTTGTCTTTCCAAAGGGTTAGGCGTTGCTGCTCCATCTCTTCCTGTATCAAGTTCGCAAACAGAGTTCCACCAGCATGCTGAAACGGCAAAGCAACAGGATCACTCTAGAGCTATAGAGCCTAATGATGAAGTTTCAAATGATATTAATAGGAATGATGGTTCTCTAGAGCCTAATGATGAAGCATCAAATGATACTAATAGGAAGGATGATGGTTCAAATAAAGAGCCTCTTATTGATTTGGATAATTTGCAATCCCTATTGTCACAGGATCAAGCAGTTGCACCACAGGGTGGTAAACACGAGGAGTCTTCTCAATAACAGCTCTCCTAGGACTTGTATTTTGCAGGAGTATGTTGAATTTCCAACTCAATGGTCACCATCAGGGCTCTTCTTCTCCTTTTTTTTTCCTGATGTAGATGGACTATCATGGTGACTACTTTTGGTTGGCAATGAGTGCTAACATTTGCCTGTCCTTGTCACATAATGGTGAAAACACGGGACAGAATTGAGGAGTTTAGCATTTGATGGGCAATGCATCAAATAGCAATTGTATGAACTATGAAGATGCGAAAATATACTCCTCTCAGCAAGCCAGGATGCAACAGTGTTTGCTTGTGGGCACTTATAATTCGCATATGTAGCAATATAATGATCCCGGTACACATGGGAGCATGCTGAGCCTCGAGAGGAAAGCAATGTTCGCCGAAATTGCACCTTGCTATCCTTCATTAACGTGCAGAAGTTTGTGTTTTAAATCCATGTCCTGTTGTTCTTTTCTCTGTAGTGTCACACTCTTCTGTACATATACAGAAGTCTTCTAACGTTACTGCGAGTTTCTTCATTTTTGCATTTTGACTAAATTGGCTGCCCTGGCAGTTTAGTATATGATATATCTGACTATGGCTTGAGATTGTGGCGTGTCCACAATGACAAAGGACAAAAACAAATGCTTGTTGGGTTTTAAGTGACTCTTTTCTACTCAATACCTGTGGTTGTCTTCATGGCTAATCTCGGTGCAGGAGATATTTTGTCCAAGCTGAGCTGTGGGCGCTGTGTCGTGCGTCTTAAGCTTGCCCGACATAACCAAATTTCCGTTCTTTTGGTTGAGGTGGATTCAGCTATTATCTTAACTCCTTGTCCAAGGGAATGTAGCTGCCGATCGTTTAGCCAATTTGGGCCTCCAGCTTCCGTGAGTCGAAATGGAAATGCGGGTTAGCCCAGTTGACCAGGACAATGTCCTCGTTCCCTTGCACTCAAGGTCGAATCTACCTCCTAACATATTAGATTAAATAATAATAAAAATTGTGAGTCGAAATAAGTTTGAATTTTTCCATATGAGATGACACTAACTAATATGATCTCTGGTTGGCTGGAATGCTATATAGTATTATAGTGTATGTTTGACATTTTATAACTTGTAAATCTGGCTATACAGACTATATGGATATGATAGGACATAATCCCCACACAAAGAACTCTGCGCATAAAACCAAATCTCATCCTCGTGGGTTTGTATGGTGATCTTACTTTTACCCCAGTTTCTAGTTCATCACCTTAAACCCAAAAGTCACAAGTCAAAACTAATCCCTTGAAAATTGAAACCAATCTGTTATTGTATGCCACATATATATATATATATATATATATATATATATATTCTCACATCATCAGGAAAGGAAGTTCAGAACATTGATTTTGATTGTGGGTTTTTGTTCTGATGTAATGTAAACCATATTTTCCACGTGCTGCTGTGTTTTTTTTTCCCTTCTTCTAAGCTTTGTAGATAAAAAGGCCGTACATATTGACTTTCACATACCAAAACCATCTTCAAGGAAAGAAGCAATTGGAAAAGAGCTGCGGCAGCTGAATTATGAAATCACATTATTATATGCTTACATTTTATGTATTGATAAGATTTTGAACAAATGTCCCGAATTCAAGTTGACATCTCAATTATGACGGCGATTTCAACGTAAAACATAAGCACAAAATCCAAACTTCCGGAGAAATAAGATGTACTACATCCGCTACATTTTATGTATCTGAAAACAAAATGGTTTGTAATTAAAATTTTATTTATTTTTTACAGCATATTTGTATAAAGAAGATGTGTGTTATTTGATCATCAATCTTTTCTTGGGACGTTATTGGGTTGGGGATAACACTACTACCTTGTTACTTTGCTTTTGTTGTTATATTATCCGATGGATTCATGTCTCCCTTCCAAATTCCAATAATGTAGCAAACCATACATATTCAGATAGGAGATTTGATATTTGATGATGTCGATGTCGATGTTTCTAAAGAAAAATAAATAGAAAAATACAATTAAGTTTGTGAAATGCAGGACAACCTGCAAACACAACAAAACAAAAGCTTGTGTGGATCTTGCGATCTGACAGGCAGGCAGGCAGACAGGCCAACTGGCAGCAGATCACACCTCTCTTCTTGTGCTTCACACCCACACTCACTTATATAAATATTAGGGTTAATTACATACAACCCTTTAAATTTTAGGGTTGATTTGGAAATGATATCCGATCTTTAAAGACTTCACAAATTCATACACAACATGTTACCTATATCGCTAGTGGGTATCTTAAATGCTTACGTGACAAGTCCGGAAGTCAGGTACCATTTGAAATGAATACAGAAATTTGGAGAATTTTATGTAATTAACCTTAAATATTACATATATTTTCAGAGAATCTTTTCTATTATTATACTGAACGTATTTCAAAGAATCTTCATATTATAAAAGATTACACAACAAATAATTTAGGGGTCACAGATAAGGATGTTGTTTGTGCACTGCAAACACTATCTCAACTGTTACAAGTCCTGCTTTGCCACTGCACTTGGTCATTTACTTTTTACTTCTTTTTATTTTTGTGCATTCCACATAGACAACGATATATTTTGAGACAAATTTTGCAATTCTCTTCTTCTTATGATTAGAGGTTGTTAGGACAATTACCATTTAATTGTACTTCAAGCAAACATCATTCATAACCTTATCCCTATTTAGCACATATTATTACCAATCTGTATCAATCCAAGTTATTAATCAAATGAACGTTAAATCAAATATGCCGTTTTTAAATTGATCATTAAACAACATAATACGTCATCTACATGAACCAGCATAAATCTTTAACGGACTAAGTGGAATAAATATCAAATGTAGATTTTCTTAAAGCAAATCATTGGTGATATTGATAATTGATGCGATGAGACCCTTTCAAACAGAATTGGATGGTCCCAGCCTTCACCAAACACATTATAATGTGAATGTCATCTTACTAGGGCAAAGTGCTGCCATTGCCAACCAAGGGGAGCTTGTTTGTTAAGATATGATAGATTTAGTGTACCAAATTCACCTTTCATGTGCCTCCCACGTTGTGTGGTGCATGGCTTGTCGGCTGAGATGTATGCATCTTCTGCTTCCTTCACAATTTTTCCCTGCACCTGGTGTGCATGTGCTTCAATTTTAAATCAAAATGTTCTGCTAATCAACCCAAACTCTCATCTCATGCACAAAATACAAAATTAAAAAATTAAATTTTTAAAAAATAAAAATAAAACAAAGAAACACTTTCATTATACCATACCAGTTAAAATTAAGTTTATGATATAAAAATAGGGTTAATCGTATTTAACACTAATCAAACTTGTTTCGTATATATGTCGATTTTTTTTATAAATCTATAAGCTAGTGAGTTAGTGTAAGATTCTTGTTGTTTCAAGTATGGCTTACCCTAATTGTTGCACTGTCTTTACGTAGCAGCTGGAGTTCTGACAGGTTTAATTTTTAAGCTGAAAGCTCCAATTTCCTTTTTGATTTCTATTGGTACTTTACTTGATCGATGCTAATAATGGTTTCTTGAGTTTAGCAACAGCAGAAATAAAATAAGAAAAAGGTTTTGGCTTCTCAAGATTAATATTTTTTTTTTTGTTTGTCGAAACATTGCTAAGAAGCTAAACTTACTCCATTTAATTCTAGATTTTTCATGGATCAAGTAAAACAATAATTAAAAAAAATTATATATATATGTATAATTTTTGTATATTTGACTTGACTTCAAACTGAAAAATATAATTTGACAAAGTAAAAATTGCTTGCTATAAAGAATATTAAACTTATTTCAATATCAAAAGACTATCAAATATTTGTAAATTATTATAGTTTGATTTTCCAAATGCAAATGTGGTCAAATGTGCACACACAAAGAGAAACTAGACCCAGCTTAGTAGGGGGCTTTGGAAGATTACTGTAAAGTGAAAGTCATATACTTTTTAAATGTTTTTTCTTGAAGATAAATACATTTTTTTAATTTAATTTTTTTAGGAAAATACGAAAATCATATAATTGTTGCCACTAAAGGAATGCATGCATTATAATTTATACAAAAAGAGGCTGCGGATTAATTACTTGTGGGCTTTCCTTCTGGGTAAACGTGGTTCCACCTAATAATATGTGTTCAACATTTATTTATGTTGATTTGTTTGACCTTTGACTGCTTCAAGCATGTCCCAATCGATCAAGTATTTCTGCAGCAAAACTAAAGCAGAAGCATTTACAAGAAGAAGCTCAAAAGCAGAAACAGATACAATTATGAACTTATATACAATGATGTGGGAAGAGAGGGGCAGAAAATTTGGAATTGACATAAATAAGTTCAAATTTCAAAAGGTTGTTCTCTTTCAGTTAAACAAGACTGGATGCAGAACTAATCCAACACTAGAACCACAATTGAGTTAATTAGATTCTTGAGTACTTGTTTTTGAGCAAATAGTTTATTGGGTTATTATCTGTTTTGGATTTTTGTCATGTTATACTAGAGTTTTGATACATTTTGTTTGTGTCGTTAGACGGTGAATTTAACCGATTAGATCGAAAGGAGACAAGAGGGAGGTCAGCCTATGATTTACCATGAATAGCGTGTAGACTTGGCATGAACTGGTTGGATTGGATGGAAGATTTATCCTTTTTCATCTTTTAAGCCGGACCCTTAATAATAATAATTAAAGAAAAGGAGCTTTCCTTTCACACCTTCACTTATTAAGCATACTAATACTACTACATATATTACCCCAAAGAAAGGCAACATAATGGTCCTGACATACTTCTGTCTTGGTCTCTCCTTCCCACAAGTCATTGTTAAAGAATGAGTAAACCCTAAAATTGAATCAAATCAAATTATATTAAATTAAAAGGATGGTCTTGTTATATTAAAATACACATCACTTTGTTCATGTTTGACAAACTCAACACCCTCTCTCTCTCTCTCTCTCTCTCTCCTTGCTTTGGAATACCATAAAGACCATGGCAACCTCATAATAAATAACATTGCTCTCTTCTCATTAACCCCCCAACCCTTCTCTCTCTCTCTCTCTCTCTCTCTCTCTCTCTCTGTTCTATGTGCCGAAAACACCAAGAATTTGACTGCACAAAACACAAGCAAATCTTATCTCATTCTCTGTTTCAGAAACTAAAAAAAGTTGAAAGAAGGAGAAGAGAGATCAAATGGGAAATGAATACAATCGCTTCCACCACCATCATCATCAACATCACAATCTGCAAATGCATCACAGAAGCACATTCTTACCCATGTTGTGTTCAAGGCCATCCATCAAAGATGTAAGCCTCCCCAACTGCTCTGCTTCCTTCAAAGAAGACCCTTTGTCCCCAAGAATCAGCTGCATGGGCCAAGTCAAGAGAGGCAACAAAGTTAATGGCTTTCCAACCTCTCACAGGCTCACCATCATCAATTCCAAGCATAACAACAGCCCCAACAACCACCACCACCACAACAACAACAATTTCAAGTATTCAAAGCTCAAAAAACTCTTCTCTAGCAAAAGCCTCACTCCTACCACTACAACAACTATCACCACAACCACCAAAACAAACACCAGATGTAGAATACAACAAGTGGTTGTGAATGCTTCAAGTGGGCCCAGGATCAATGGTCAAGATCATCATCATCTTTGTGTTCCAGATATTAACATAGTGGATTTGGATCCTCCTCTGCCTGTGATCAAGAGGGTGCACAAGAAGCCTGAGGCCCAAGAGGAAGAGGTGGGCAGCCTTTGGAAGAGGAGATCCGGTGGGGCTGCATTGGAAGGTTTGCAGCTTAAACTAACCCACCATCCAAGACATCAAAATCAACCCACTACTGTCTGATGATGGGTAAAAGAAAAGAAAACCAAAAGGGGAGTGAAGAAAGTAGCTGTACATGTTTTGCTTTTGGATCCCAATTTTGGATATTGTTTGATTCACGTTCACTTTGCCAAATGACATAATTGAGACTGGTAGCTTATTGTTGTTATGTGTTTTTGGGATTGTAGTTCATAGATTTTAATGTTTAGTTATTTGAATTAGTGACAAATCCCACCAGGTGCTCTTCTTAATTGGGAAGATCTCATGGGTTTTTCTGTGTCTTTTTTTTCTCTTTTCTTTTTTGCATTCAATTTGCAAATTATATTTTCATTAGCTTTCTGTGAGCTTTAGATTTGCCAATAAATTGGCTTGTTTTTAGAGTTGGAGGCAAGTGGAGAGAAGCTAAATCCCACAAGCATATGATAGGGGAAGTGAATTGGTACATTTCATAGGATGAGTGAGGAGTTGCAGTTTTCGACTACTTCATCAGTGACCAACTAGTTATTGATCTAACCAGTACTTCTTTTATTAATGTTAGAAAAAAAAAATATTTGAAGTCCAAATTATTTCTCCAGTCCATTTTTACTGCTATCAAAATTAGGCAGATGCATAATGTTGTTAGATTATGGATTAGTCAAGATGTAGTTAACCACTAAGATTTAAGATTATACATCAAGTTTTTAGCTTATATAGTCACCGCAAAATATTTTTTAAAATAAAAAGCTAGGATTGGGGTGCTGCTGCCACGTTGCCATGGGTTGCAGTGCCCCCAAGTAATGTGCGTTTGCATAGTTGGCAATGCCATTAGGTTGGGGCTGCTACACCGACAAGCAATGGTCTCCAGATGGAACAATCGCGCGTCTCACAGAATTGACTCTCATATCATATCCTCATCACAAGTTTCTTTTATTTTATACATCATCTTTCTCATACCTTAAAAATTAAAATGCACTTAAAACTACATGGCCAATGGTTAGATAGATGGCCATGTCCATGAGATGAGAAGAAGTTACATGTATAGGAGATGCCGTCATGGTAGTATCCCCAATCTATCACAAATTACCATATCGGAAAATTAAATCACATGGTAATGGGTGATTAGCAACGCCACGTGGTATTCATGGTATGGGTAAATTTTTCTCTCATGAGACAATGAAGAAGAGATAAGAAGAAGGAAGGGAGTAGTCCAAGAAGTCATTTTTTAAATACAAGCGAAATCAAGAAAGGGGGAAATCGAACCTAGCACATTTGGTTGCATTTTGCCATCTTAGTGTCCAGGTGGCACTGCTATAAGTTCCCCCACATGAGGTCGCAATCTCTTAATATATCAAGAAGATTATTTCTCGTTGGTCATAAAATTTAGGCTATCTACGCATCTAACTTAACCTAAACCTAGGCTCCACCCTCCATGTTGAAATTGTTGAGTGAATGCGGGGGCAACCAGCAAAATAGCTTCTTTCAGTCACGACAAAGTCTTGGTAGTTGGTAACCCACCGACAAGACTCAAAAATTACAATTGTTCTTTGCACGTGCAGGAAAGTTAACCACGCAGAAGCTTCGGGAAAAAAAATATTACAATATATAAGAGAAAAAAATATCAGCTCAGGCTGCATCCATTACTATACTAGTGCATTTTGTCAATACAAATTGTTACAAGTGACAATTGGAGAATGTCAAGTTCATCATCTCACATAACATTACCCTATGCGAGTTGCACACGAGCCTAGTGTTCAATTTCGATTCCTGGTTCGATGCCTAGGTCTACATTTATACAAGAAGCAGCAAGTTACAGCATTGAGTGAACTGGACTACTATCATCACCCTTGATCTTTATATGGCGTCCAGATCAATTTGCTAACATCAACATCCAGGCCCCCGCGACCGGCTGCTTTTAGGTGACGATCCAGGACCTTGGGGTCTGCACAAATTACATGCTGCCCTTTCCTGTACTGAATTAATTCTAGACTCTGAAGGGTGGTCAATATATCCTCTGCCTTGATGGCTGTCATGTCACTTAGCTCCTGCAAGACCAAACATCATCAAGCATGATCATATACATCACCTGAATATCCTCTAAGAAACTCAGCAAAAATTATATGGCATTCAGATACTGATCTGATATATATTTTCTCCTTTTACTTTCCAGCCATATGATGATGTTATACTTTTTTTGAGCGGATGGAATAGAACAATAATTTTCAAGAATCAATGCACATGCATGGAGGTGAACACAGGAGCAGCACTATTAGGTATCTAATAGTTGAAAGAACGCTTTACAACGAGGGAGAGGAGTAAATAGAAATGCACACCCCCACTAAAGGGTGATTGTCCTACGACAAATCCAGTATGCAATTCTAATTATTTGAACAACTTCGATAGCATGTGCAAAAACACTTGAAACACGATCAGCAAAAAGTTGAAGCAGCAATTATGTCACGGGTGAGCCACATTGATTTAACTAAAAATTTAGAAAAGCTCACCTTGATTGAAATATTTCCCTTGTGCTTTTTCAAGATGTCTAGAAGCACCCGAGTCCAGTATCCTCTGTAGCTTAGCAATCCTAGGTCAGAGAGGGGTCTTTCAGGCGTTCCAACTTTACCTTCTTTCTTTGAAAGTTCATAAGCTGCTCCATATTTGAAAAGGCATTAGTAACTGCTTCTGGAAAGAGATATAATTAAGGCAAAATGATGCAACCAAAGAATAAAAGGTGACATCAGTCCAACAATTAACTTTGATTAATGACGGAGGGAAAAACTTAGTTTCATAAGCCCTACTGCACAGCAGAGTCAGCACCAGTCCATCAGATTATGCCATTATACTTAGAGCAGTGCAGTTACTGCATGAGCATGTGTCCCCCTATTGGCTCAATTCTATATGACACTAGAAAATTCTTAGGAAGTGAAAAGACAGCTGACCACGTCATGTGGGAATAAGGGCTTATGCCTTAGCATGACCAAAGTGCTCCATGTCATATAGATGAAGAGTTTCAAGATTAAAAATAGGGAACATTTGGATAGCAGGTATTCATAGAGTCCAACATTATAACTAGATCCCTTTGAATTTCTTTGCACAACAAGGCTTAAATGGAAAAGAAACTGCACACATACTAGATAAGAAGGAATTTTAAGATTAGTTCTTCTAGTCAGCCAATTTCCTATTGCCTCAACTGCTGTGTAATCAGAGAGCTTTAAATAATAATAAGCAATGTGTTAAATGAATTTGGCTTAATAGTCTCCCACAATCCGCTAGTGCAACTTATTGGAGGACTATAGAAGGATATTCTAGAAATCTTACTGGACATGTACCCATTAATAAATTTGTGTTTAGAATGGCCCCCCACAAATTACAAATATTGAAAGGACTACCAATATAAAGTTAGAACTCAATCATAGAGAGAGAGAGAGAGAGAGAGAGAGAGAGAGAGAGAGAGAGAGATTTGAAATAAGCCGAAATACAATAAGAAACTAAGTGCCAGGGCTTACAGAAGGCAATCAAAAATTTGCCATAGCCTTTTCTTTGATATGGAGGAAGGGTGAGGATACATGCCAAATTATAGGATTCCTCCGAATGCTTTTCCTGCATTATGAGAAATCACATAATTAGTTATGCTGAAATTTCGCATTAACAAAGAGGTGACCAGGGGAAAATAATCTAACAAAAAACTGGAAATACAGAGAACTCTACAGTCACTTCAATATCTGCAAAGAAATTACCATGGAAGCAAATAAATTACCTTGGAAAAATATCCAACCATGTGGCATCCTCGATCATCGCATTCACATAAAATGTAAAACAGAAAGAGGTCAACATCATAATACAGGGTCTTGTGATCAAGAAACAATTTGGCCAAATAACAAAGATTCTGCCCATAAACCTTGTTCTTTTTGCCATCAACCTGATTCAATACATTTAAGCCAAGAAAATTCACATCAGCCACAAACTTAAGATCTGAAAATACACGGCAAATAGACCCCCAAAACTTGTCAACAACAAAAAAAACACAGCATTTAGAATGTGACGGTGCTTTCAATTTTCAGCGCAGAGTAAATTACAGATTGCAACTTTTGAAACAACATAATACCTTTCCAGATTAACTGAAGGAAACTAACATAAGGGTTTCTTTCAAAACCCATCAATGAGACGTTATGCAGAAACAATGCAACTAACCTCAAACATAGAAAGTGTACCACTTCGGTATATCTCATCACCAGGGGGATGCTTGAGATCACATTTCCTCTACATATGCAGACAGAAAAATATATAAATAAATATGATAATAACAGCATCAGTCAACTACAGTTTTTGAACTTAATCATTAAAGAAATAAACTGCAGGTCCATTACTACATAAACTATCCACAAACAAGCTACTGTAAGCAAGGAAAAATAATAATATTCGAGGCACAGCTCACCATATGCCTTTGAAGTTGTTCTTTGCGCTTCATGAAATTGAGGCAAAACTCACAAAAGTACAGCTTCAAAGAGTCATTATATTCTGGTGGAAATGGGGAGAAGTACCATGTCTCAATTTCGTATCTTCCAAGTTCTATTGTCGCTATATTTTTCACTTTTGTAAATTCTTCATGTTCACGCAAGCTGGCAGCATCAAGTTCCTCATGGCCCTATAAAATTTCAAGAACATCTTCATATCAAAAAGTTTACAAAATCTGAAACACGCAATTCGAGAAGCTCAATAATGCCCTTCCTAGCATAAAATCCATTGTCAGCACATAGTAATGTAAATTACTTTTACACAACCTTCAAAGTAGGTTGTTGTAGTGTATTTTGTGTACGTGTGTTTGTGTGTGTGTGTGTGTGAGAGAGAGAGAGAGAGAGAGAGAGAGAGAGAGAGAAGAGAGACAGACAGACAGAAAGACAGATAGACAGAAGTTGATGACGAGTCAATTTCCCAAACAACAGGAATATTGATCAACAATAATAAGAATGAATCGATTCTAATTAGTGCATACCTCTACATGTGTCTCATCAATCTTCCGTTTCTGATGGCGAGTCATTTTCAAGCTTGTAACCTAAGAACCCACATATGTGAAAAGTTATCAAATGGATATTTTGAAAATAAAAAGGTATAGGAAAAGCAACTGACAAGGGAAAGTAAAGGTTATCTTCATAAACAGCAGGATTTTCTTGGTACAACCCAAACATTATAACAAGTTACACTTTAAGAAAGTTCATCTTTGGCATGCTAAACAAACCGCAATGACACCTATGAACAAGAATCAAGAGGGACATTTGAAGAAGGGTTGATAACAAAGAGGGCAGAGTTACCTTATCCTCCACTTTCTCATCAACTACAGCCTCTACTGAATCAAGATCAAGTTGGTCAAGTTTCACCCACTCATCAAGCCTCCTATTGACTGACAAATTGAACAAACATAAATAGATCAGAATAAGTAAGAATTCATTGGAACTGTAACAGATTTATTTAATTACATCCCACCAGTATAAGATCTTAGCCTATTCTATTAATTATATGATATCAAAAGATAACACTTTTTACGATAATCAAACAAATGAACACCACAGATAATCAAATGAAATGATGTTTATGTGCATACCAGTGAGAGCACGGTTTTATTCATGATTCATCATATCTCATAAAATCCATTCCACAAATAAAATAATCATTCATTCAATCCCAAAACGGGCCTAACACCTCTAGGCTCCAGGAAATACCTTTTCTTTTCCCCATCATATAAAATCTGTATTCATATTACTCCTCAAAAACCTTACGAAACATCTTATATGCTGTCACTGTAACTCACTCTACATTGTAATGTAACGGTTCGTTAAATTCTCTGCTAGACTACTACCCCAATGAGATTTTAAGAGATTACCCCCACAACAGGAGGCAATTTACTAATTTCACCAACACTTCAACTCTACGAAACCTGGGTCCCCAATTAGACTATTGGCCCAGCTGAAAAATCACCAAATTGGCAAATTGAACACATCTGTCCACATACACAGCTGACCAGAAAAACTGGAACCCTAAAAAAACATAGAACAAACTAAAAACTCTAACCCTAACCCTAAATTGCAAAATTGAGCAAGAAATGAGAATTGGATCTTACACTCAGTGTAGTGGACGTAGTACTCGTAGTCGTTGGGCCCACCGCAGTGCGTTCTGCGGCGTTCGATGACCTTGACGGGGTGGTACTTGGAGTCCCTCCAACGACACATGACGCGCGTGCCAACCTCCAGAGGAAGGATCGACGACTTTCGCTTCTTCGATACGTCAGACTCCAGCGTCCTTTCGTTGGACGAAGCATGGTAGCCATCGACGGACTGCGGCTTTCTATCACCGTCGCATGCGGCAGTGGCGGGGTTGGGGTTAGCAGAGCCGTTCTCTGCACTCGGCGGTGTTCCTATCGAACCCATTATCGGTTGACCAGAGGGAGGGCCTTTGAAAATGTGGTACCAGATTATTACAGCGGGGATTAAGCGAGAAGATCTATGGCCCGAGTCCATGGGTTGGGCCATATATCATGGGCAATGATGAAATAAGAACCGTTTACTTAGGCCCGTTTAGGAGTGCTTTATGTAAGGGCTAAAAGCGCTTCTAACATCATTTTGCAAAAAAGCTTAGAAGTGTCTATCTACCATAGAAGCGCTTTCTGAAGAAGCACCTATCATGTGCTTCTTCAGGAAACACTCACAAGTGCTTATTCAGGAAACACTCACAAGTGCTTTTTCAGGAAGCACTTCGATTTCTTATGAAATTTTCAACCTCTTCATAATACAAGCACTTCTAAGAGCTTATAAGCGTTTTCTAGAGAAGCAATTACAAACGAGCCATTCCTGTTAGGGGTGGGCATCGGGACCGAAAAATCGGAACATCGAACCGAACAGGTAAAAAAAACGGTTGACCAAAAAAGTCAACAAACCAGACTGAAATTGGACCGAACCGATTTCGATTTTACACCGCACCACACGAAACCGGACCGATCATATATATATATATTACAAATTTTTAAAATCTAATGCCATATTTTAAATTTTATAATCACTATTTTTCTAAGTTCAACTTCAAAAAATTTATAAATATATGAATTGGATTATTTGTTAATTTTTAAGCCAAAAAAATAAGTTATTTATTATAATTTTTTTTTAATAATTAAAAAATTAATAATTCGATTCAAAATCAGAACTAATCAAAATTGGACCTAAACTAGCCAGTTTTTGAAATTTTTTTTGCCTAAATCGGATCGAATCGAACCAATTAAATAGTACAAATTCCGATTCCGATTTAAGGTAAAAACTAGACCGAATCAGACCGCACCCACCCCTACTTACTGTTTTACCCAAAAACAGACTCTGTCTCAGTTTACTCCTTGAAACTAAAAGTTTCTTACTTAACCCCAGTATCTCTAAAAATTGTTGAAATTTTCTCAAATTTTCTCACTTTATCACTTCAGTACATTTCCGTCCACAAGTGCTCACGCGACATGGGAATTTTAGTAATTTTAACTATTTAAAAACTATAAAATCCAAATTAAATATTGAAAAATACATGTCTTAATTTTTTTAGGGTTAACAGAACCCCACTCTTCCCTATCTTCCCCTCCCGTCAGCTCACTAGCTCTCACCTCCATCCCCTTCTTCCCTTTTCAGTCACCCCATCCCAAAAGCACCCAGCCCCGCCACCCCACTCCCTTTCCCCATCATCGTTGCCCCACTTACCACTTTCCACTTATCTTTCCTTTAATATCATTAAAAACAAACTCACTTGAATCTGGTGGATTGAGGCCATTAAACAAAATTACGGTCGAGGGTTGCGTCTAATGATGACGATGCAGTTGGCCTGAGTAGATTGCTTGGCGAGAGTTGATGAGGGTAGTGGTTTGGGTGGCTAGGTAAGTTGGGTGTGTTGAGTAATTCCATGGAGGGTGGGTCTTTGGTGGGCGCTGGGTCGAGCAGAGGAGAAATGTATAAAGAAAATAGGAGAGAGATGAGAGAAGGGGGCGGGGTGCGATGGGGTTGGGTCGGGGTCGGGGTCGGGGTCGGGAGAGGAGAGAGGCAGAGGGAGTGAGTGAGAGAGGCAAATAAAGATGATAGAGGAGCTAAAATTACTAAATTGCCCATATCACATCAGAACATTTAACATTCATAGAACCAATTTTACCTCTCTTCATAATCTTATTCCTATAGAAGATATTTTTATTTTAAATGTACATTACTTGCCTCTTTTTTGGAAGGAAACATTGATTAGACACATGCAAAAACATAAAAAGAATATGCATGTCAAACTGTAATCGGCACTAAAGTAAAGGCTCATACTTCATGAAAGGGAAGGAGGCAAATATTTTTCCTTTCCAAATTCTACAGATTGCTTTCACTTGTGTTACCCAAGCAAACGACACGAGTAGCTCCTTGTGAGAAGGGAAGACGAGCAAAAAAATGAAAAGGAAAGGAAAAAACTGAGATACATTACTGAACTTAAAATCAGGGATCAGAATACATCCACAAAACATAGCGACTCTTTATTCTTACCAAATGATACAGTACAACATTTCAAACCAAGCAATACGCACCAGCATTGCCCACAAACCCAGCAAATTCAAGTGATAACCATCAACCCAAAAACTTGCGTCAGGCTGAGAAAACTTCAGAGGCATCAAGAACGACGTTGTGGATCGTGGATTGTTCGAATATTAAACAATGGATTAATCTGATGCATTTGAGGGTTGGTATTTGAGGATTGGTATTGTAAGGATATATACAATAACTTTACAGGGCAAGGGCAGTGGGTGATACGCTTTAATTTCTTGTACGCGGTTTACAAGCAGGAGATTCTCTTTACTCTCAGAACCAAAAGGCAGGCATCAAGATATAAAATCCATATGCCTTCTTCTAATACACGTAAAAGGAATAAACCCTCACCCACTGTACAGTCGAACTCTCACAAGAATATACAACAATGACACCAAAACTTCACATCCCTACCCAAAATGTGGCTTCCTTACTATGAATACATCGGCGTGAACCTAGCCTCCATCTTTCACTCGGCCATTTCCCTTTGAAACTGATAAACGTGGCGGTTTCCAGGGGCGGCGGTGATGTCTGGGATGGTGGGCAGAGAATACTCGCATTGTGGTCCTTTTGTGTTCCGAAAGGACAGATCAAACACAAACCAAAAGGTGCGCCACACTACCCATCTCCTTCTGGGGGTTCACCAGAACAAGCATCCTGGTTGATCTGCTTCTCATTTGGGATGCAATCCGCAGGGACATATGCATATCCTTTGGGTAATAGCATATTTTTCATCGACGCTTGATCTGAAGTCATTACCAGTTCTTTCTCAAATGTCTCAGCATGCTGTGAGTTGAAGATTTACAGTTGGCATAAATCTCTCAACCATGGTTGTAATTACCATATATACAAGTATAATAAAGAAGACTAGTCAAGGATGCAATGTAAAATACCTTTCTAGATTTTGACCTCCATCCCCCGTCTTCCGAAATATTACAATTTGCAGCAGTAGGTCTACAAGGAATCTGTTTCTCAGAAAATTGTGCCCTCTCTGTGAGCTTTGGAGTAAAATGATCTTGGGATGTGGAGCTGTCATCATCTGTCCTTTGATCATTGTCGATAGTTATCAGAACTCTGGTCCGTCGCTTTTCGGAAATTGTACTATCCACAGTCACATCATCTGATTTTTGAAATGCCTCACTGCATGATTTGTAACCATCTGTATGTCCTTTAAGAGATGTTGTAGCTGATTCAGAACTAACATCAGGTAGCAAGAAAGGACTATGAACCAGCACAGATCGAGCAACATGATCTCTCCTCACAGCAAGAAGATCATGTGAACAAATGAGAAGTTCCCGCTGCATTTAAAATTAAAACAAAAAACTTACTTAGCATGAATTCCTTCAACAGATAAGTACACCATCACAGAATTACATGAAGATTATGCAACAGAAGACCATCGACATCCAAAACCACAGATTTTTTTTACTCTATATCCATCAGAGTAAGACATAAGGTGACACGTAAACTTATAACCACATACACATCAGCAAAGAATCTGTTGGAGGAAAAGCATGACCACAGACAAAAGGGGAGACCGGATAGATTATATGAAAATACAACTTGGTCCAACATGCATGTATCAATGAGAGGCAACATGAAGCCCTTTCAGAAGAGGCGTTGAACCAACGCTATAAACAGTTCGGGTAGAAATTATGTGCACAAAGGGGAAACACGCAAAAATCATGAACCGAGAGTGGAAAAGGTTGCAAACCCCATTCAGAACACCCGCTAAGCAGAATCATAAACCCCACCCCACATAGAAGAGAAGCAGCACACTTCTATGAGACAACACCATTCCAATTGAGAAACACTCGTACAACAATTTCCTTTATAAAAAGTGAAGTAGGTCCTGAGTTCTTAGCCATGGGCCATAGATTTTAAAGATGCACCATATAACAAATTCATGAGGTAAGCAGGTAATCCTAGCCCATATGCAGCAAAGAGCTAGAAAGGCCAACAAAGCAGCAACCATGAAAATGCCTCACCTTTACTTTTTCTCGTTTGATGATTCTTTCGCAAAGAAGGCGTACCCTCTCTAGTTCAACCTGCACAGGACCATTCATGTAACAACTCAATCACGCAATTCAGTTCTATAAACAATCAAAATATCACGTGTCAAAGACACCATCATGGACAACAGAAAATAGATCACTCAGTACATGATATGAGAATAAGAAGAAAATTGTGTTGATGCCACTGAGGTAAAAATTGCGAACATTGACCACACGCCTAAAGACCATAATTATACATCAAAACTCCTTTCTATTTTAGAAGCATGAAATTGAAAACTCCACATTTTCAATACGTGAACTGTCTGCCTTACTAACAGTTCCAATTCCTAACTATTCATATCTTGAATCATCTTTAGCATTCAGGTATTTGCATCAAGTCAAGCCCCAAAGAAACTTCATATCAAAATCCAGATCAGTAACTTGGAGATCGAAGGGCACTGTAAACCTAATGGCAGGGTAGTTGACTAATTAAAAGATACAAGTTCAATCTCTGATATAAGAATATACCAAGAGTAAACTAACACCTAAGAACTTCTTGTGTCCCTGCTAAGTGAATGTGGAGATACTCCATGTGGATCTCCAAACCAGCTCATCATGAGAATAACTCAGGCCAAAAGGCTGCTGCATTTTTTGAGTAGAAGGAAGTATTTTTGCTTAAGCATAATAGCAAGAAATAAAGACCTTGAACCCACGTTTTCACGTAAGTGCACACAAGCAAAGCTCAATCTATACACTGGTATATGCTTTGCGCTTCAATCTTCTGTTTGATATTTTCATGTAGTTGTGGACATAGAAAAGTATATGAGCAGCAGTAATTACTGTAAGAATAGCTCTTACCCTAATTTTCCTGAGGTTCTCCAAGTCCTCAGTTCCATGTTTTTGTGTTTCAGCCTGTATAAGTTCAACATCCAAAAAAATAAACATAACATATCATAAACCATCAAAAGGATGGAGACTTTTAAGTAAATAAAAATATAGACCTTCGCCCTCTGCTCAACGCTGTGCTTTTCACAATACCCCTTGTGTTGAATCTTTCCGCCCAAAGTTTTCACGTGCATGTAAAAACCAGAACTTCTAGCACATGAAGGGTGAAATGTTGCCTGACAGTTACCATAGTTGCACTGCAAAAAAAAAAAAAAAATTAATAATAATACAGATGCCTAACTGTCAGTGATCCTAATTGTAAGATAATAAAAAGGTGAATATAAAAAACCCTTGCCAGTCAAAGCATAAGATCGCAACCTAAAAAGATGTTAAACTCTTACCTTTATGCAAACACCACATTTGCGTCGGCAGATATAACAAAAATCAATCCCCTTAGAAATCGTCTCCTGGCACCATAACAGATTAACATTAAGCGTTAGCTTGCTGGAATATTAAGTTCAATGCTCATGGCAAAGAAAAGATCTTCAGTGAAAACAAAAGTAATCTAAATTGTTCAAAATTGTGATTGCCACAGCATTTGATATACACATACCATTCCCTCAACGGGAGATACTTGTCCCCTTTTGAATGTTGATTCAAAGATCCACTACCAGATGAAACAGCAAATAACATCAATTTCTTCACTCAAAAAAACCTAATTGACATTGTTCATGTGCACAAGAAGAGAAAATTTTACCTCAGCACAGAAGGCATGCACCCACTGGCCATCAGAAGATTTTCTAAAAGCCCCAGTTTTGCCACCACATAAACCACATTCTGCAGCAAAATGATCTTTCTCCCAAAAATTGACAGGAGCTCCAGAGCTTCTAGATGATGATAGTTCTTCACATAATTCACAGTACCACGGACCTGTAGATTCTCTAACACTACGATAGCAATCCAAGTGAATGGCAACCTGTAAAAAAAAAGGGCTTGGTTATAAGTTATAACCCAAGCAAAGTAGCAAGTTTCATGAAATTAAACCCAAAAGAAAGAGAAGATAACCTTGCAACTGGAACAGACTAAGATCGGGTTTAACAATGTCTCAGAACGTCTGCAGATGTCACAAGATCTAGGATGTTCTTTAGAAAAATCTGCAACAGAATGAACAAAACCAGTGTGTTTTTCCACAGAAATCCTAGGGACAGCCACCCTCGGAAATGTCTCTTTCGCCCGATGCATCAGCTGTGAGGAAAAGCCAGACCTCCCACTAGAAGTATTCAACTTCATCACATTCTGCAGAGAAAAAAATGACCACATACATAAATAAATGACACAATAAAGGGCCAAAGTCTTAATGACAAAATTAAAAAATCATTAACCTCCTGATGGGAAGATTCATCAATGACATCTTTCCTAAATGATGAAATCCTAGAAGAGGCTGCAGCAGCAGCAGTTGCAGCTGCAAGCACAGCCTGTGCTTCTTTATGCCGTCTCTCCTTCCTACCCTGCTTCTTTGCCTCTCTAAGCTCACAAAGATACTGATTAACAAGCACAGCATCCCATTTTTGCTTCCGTACAGCATCAAGTTCCCATGGAAGAGTCTTAACAACATTATACATTAAAATATCTGCAAGAGAATGCATATACAATAGATGTTAATAAGTTATATCAATATCAAACATCAATATACAAACTTTTGAAGGCCCCTACCAGAGGCAGGGAACACTGAAAATAAAAGTAACAGAGGATAGAAGAGCAACACATATACCAGTAAAATGCTTTCTCGCAACTACATTGCTGAGCAACCTATTCTGGTAATAAATGAGTTCTCCTTCCACTTCATCTTCTGGAGACGGTTCTTGAGCTCCCATTTTTCGAGCCTTAACCAACTCTTCTAAATTTACCTCATCAGATTTACAAATATTATCACAGCATTTTGGATGCTTATATTGGTGATTACAGCAAACACTGGCATGGGAAGATGCCTCCAGACGAGAAATTTCTCCCTCGCTTGAACCTGCCAAATAAATTACCTGTCAAAACTCACCCATTGCAACAACAGGGAAACAAATCAAAAAAATCATTACCATCATTACCACATATTGGATTTTCTCCATTCTGCATCTCAAACAATTTCTTTTCAATATACGGATGGACATAACAACTAGGAACTTCTGGCTCAGATTTACTGCAAACGTGCATTTGCAAGATTCAGAGGAGTTCTCATGAAATCACAAAACAAAAACAAAAAAACGATTTGACAATTTCCCCCAAAAAAAAAAAAAAAAAACTTACTTGACTTCAGGATCAACTGATTTTGCAACTGAAAACGACTGATCTTCATTTACGATCACTGAGGTACTCTGCAAAGGAATAGTAGCCAGCTGTTCTTGACCCTTTTGCACAACGCTGCAATTTAAGGGTTTAGCTGAATTACCTGTCCATCAAACCATTTTTGCATGTCACAAGAGACGCCAAGAACTACTTCAATGATGCAAAGGTATCTATGTATGCAACAGTGCAACACAGAATGAACCCAGATACAACAAAAAATTTCTACAAAAGCAGAGCAAATAGAACATAGAACAAAAATTAATGGAAGAAAAACAACTAGCAATAGCAACACAATTCATATCTAATTTCCTGTACAGGAATGCAACTGGTATTTCCTGTACTCAAATCCCAAATAATTCAGCAGTGGAATAACTCTCTTTAGCTATAAGCTGCAACTACAACGATTGTAGGCCTCACCACTTCCCGAGTCCTATTCAAATTCACTCCAAGACTCCACCTATTTACTGAACCTATAAATTTTAAGTTGGAGGTCACTATTATGAAAGAGATTCGCTATATGAACCTAACCTGGAATCTCCACAGAACCAGGAATTTAAAGTCTGACCTAGTCAATCAACATGCATATGGACAACAAAAATCTTCAATTTTTCATTTACTTGATAAGATAATATGAAGGCATCTAACCAGCAGAAACAGAGAAGAGTACCTTCTGATTTAGGTGTAATTGTCGGCAAAGAATGCTGAAACCCAACAGCCTCCGTCAAATTCTGCAAAAACATGAAAATTATTAGAAACAAAGGTCTGAATAACTGAGGCATAACACAGGAGAGAGGAATGAAAGGGCAGAGGAGGGGGGTAGGGAGGGTGGGTGGAAAGAAAGCAAGAAAGAGAGCGCAAGCAGTGTTCATTCAGAGCCACACTCAAGTGTAATCCTTATTACTGCAGCAGGACTATCATAACATTTATAACGTTCAATCCCCATGTAACCTTAAGCATGCTCACACAACAAACATCCCCAGACCATTTCGAAAATAAACTGCACCATGTGTTATAACGGAGAAAGCCCTTCCTCATGGAAGCCTTGAAGGCTGGGCCATTTCCTAACTCATTACAAAATTCTTGAACATTGTAGATGACAAACTAAAACCAAACTGAAGTTGGTGAAACACTTAACCACATCACACCCAATATTTACATATAATGCCCTTCCATCATCCAACCGAACAAGGAATCGGATTACACTAGTAGTCACAAGCAATAGTCAGAAGGCTTGCATAACCAACTTCTCTCAAATAATTAATTACCTTCTCAACGGGATCAGGGATGGAGACTTTACTTGAATTTTCTTGTTCATCAGTAATCATTTGATCTACCTTAATCTTGTTCAACGTGCCATTGTCACAAAAGATCCCCTCAGATGAGCTTATTACTTTGTTGTCCTTCAAAATCCTAAAACTACTTTTGGTTCTTCTCCGTGGGGGTACTGACTTAACAGCTACATCTGTCATATCAGACTCTGATAAAGATGCAGCATCAGAACCATCAGAACCCCCAAATTCAGCCATGGATGAAATTGCTGATCTTAATTTCATTTTCCCATTTTTCTGCCTTAAGTCCAAGTTAGAATGGTCTTTAAGCCATTTAACTATTCTGCATTGCACATCAGGGAACATGCTATCATCCTGCAGGAAAAGGCCACAAAAGAAAATTTTGAGGAAAAAAACATATATCTGCTTAAACTATTTTGGAAACTAATAAAGAAAATAAAAAATTAAATATCTAGTTTGCATTACAGCAAGTGATGCAGCTAAAGAATCAGATGAAAGGCCAATGTCTGATGCCACATCCTTCACATTAACTTTTCCACAATCAATCAGCTGCAGGAGAAAAAATGTAAGAATTAAAACAAGCTGGTGAATTCCAAATGTGTTGAGAAGGGAGTGAACCTCAAGTATACGTTACCTTCTTTAAAATCAGAGAAAAATTATGGGAGCTGGATGCATTAACATCCTCACTGCTCCTCTCAAATGACCCTGCATCAATAATTGGCTGTGCATCACTACAATCCGACTGAAGTCTAGCATTTAATCTTGAACTAGGAAACGCTATCTCCTGTGATTCACAATCACCCGATTTCTCAGAAATAATATCTGGAGCCCCAGTAGCGACTGCAATTTTATCACCATTTCTACGGCCAACCCTTAACTTGTTTAATTTTCTCTCTGACAATGCCACAGGTAAATGGTTGGAGACATTTGCATTCCCGTCAGTAGAGACAGGGGGATCTACTAATTGAATGTTTCTGTTATCAGGTACTTCTGAGTGCTTTGGACAGAAGGCCCTCAATTCAACCTACATGTTTATCAAAAGTTAGATCTTCAGTCAGAAAGCCTGATCACAGTCATAAGATGTCACCTAAGACAAAGAAAACATAGCAATACTAGACACCAGTCACAACAACAATTATAAGATTACGATTCTCAAACACATGCATAGAACTCTTACATTATCACACCCATATTTTCCCCAAATTTCCATTCTTTGTTTTGCCTCCCTCGCACATAATGGATGGAATGAAGTTCTGCAGGTTCCTGAACAACAAGCCAAAAAAAAAAAACATTATCAGAGCGAAAGTAATCCAAAAGTCAATTCAACAATATTTTAATAGTTGAACAGCTAACTGGTTAAAAATAAATGTACAATTTTTTAAGAACTAAACCTTGATCCACCACAATACAAGAAAATATTAAGATTTTTAAGCCCACAAATGATCACTAACCCAAAACCAGAGACAGGACATCTAGCTCGCATAAAAGTAGCATGGCAAAGACCACCCATGTAAGTATCATGCCAAAAAAGTGCATCAATAGAAAGAAACAAAATGTTCCTCAGACACTTCCAGAAAATGAAATTGCCAATTGAAGTTAAGTTCAGTCAAGAGAGAGTTTTACCCAGCAAGTGGGGCGAGGAGAGAGACTACATCTTATAAACAATATGATTCTCCTATGAAGTAACAAAGAAATATTATTGCTAACATTTTCCTTAACACAGATCCAAAAAGGGAAGGGAGCAAAAAATTACTTTGCAACGAAACTTAGAGCAGGCTCACTTATTCAATTCTTTCACTGAACGGAAACTTGTAATTCGAGGACAAGAAAATAGTAATAATATTTTGGTAGAACTGCACATAAATACAAAGTACATCTAAAATCCATACTAATATATAACCGCAAATTTTAGCAATTGGTGCAACATCCTATATTTTCATGATGTTTATTTTTTGCAGAATATTTTAAATAAAACTAACTATAATTCAAATATATTATAAAGTAACAAAAGATAAAATCATTTCCCACTTTACACGCAAAGTTACGAAATCAGTTTGAACATAGATTACTAGCTCCCCACTTCCTGTGGGTTTATCGTATGTGGGGGGCAAACCTTACAGCAGAAAGTACATGTGGGGTGTTAACAGAACAATGCAACACCATATTTGTATCTTCTAAATTTCAGGTCAACTCTCAAGTAAGTCTAATAGATGGAGAACTAAGCACATATACCAAAACGGGAGCATTCCATTGGCATGCCAGCCAAAACAGATATGATAATTGTATAAGACAGTAAAGCAACAAAGAATACCATGACTGCATCGAACACATGCGCCCCACTTCACCTTGCATACATTACATATTAACTTTCTGCGGGTTTCATTCACTCCTCCAACATTTAGTATGGGCTCCATCTTCACTAAGTCCTCTATATAAACTTCAGGCATCCACTGACAACAAAACAAGTGAGCAAACTCCACAGATCCACCATTTTCAATACTCTTAAGAACTGGCTTTAAAGCCCCACCCTGCTTTGGACAAAGCGCACAAGGCTTTACTGAATTACTAGTATCAGTCTTCTGCTTACACCATGAGCATACCCATGATGCATCTACATCCTCTACCACTCCATAGCACTTCCGATGAACTCCAACCTTACAAGAACGACAAACAATCAATCGGTTTGATTCTTTACCTGCATCGCCCATGCAGCAGAAATGGCATAAAGATGAATTCCCATCACAAGGGGAACCAATTAAGACTTTCTCCAACCCTGCATCAACACCCAGAACCTTCCGTTTCTTTGAAGGGCGCTCCGATGTTAAAGCAATCTTATTCCTATATCCTAAAAGCCACTCAAGACCATAAGGAGAATCTGAAACAGAACAACCCTTATCCCCCTCAGGCAACCCAGAAGCACCCACACTATCAATTTCCATGGAATGCTCATCCTTCACCCTCTTGACCTCATCTTCAACAACTCCATTTTCATTTCCACCATTCTCATTCACGTTTCTAACTGCAACAGAAATGGCATTCCCATCATTTGCACTTTCAGCCTTGACGACAACCTCATTAGCATTCCCAACATTTGCATTGTCCTCCTTGACAACAGCATCATTAGCATTCCCACCATTTATACTCTCATCCTTGACAACAACACTATTTGAATTACCGGCATTTGCATTCTCCTCACTTACAAAAACCCCATTTGCTTTGACGTTTTCATTTGCATTCACCCTCGGACCATTTCCCAAAACCGGAATCAAAAAACACTTGCGAGCAGCTAAATTACTAAGCTCAGACACCTGACACAAGGTGTCAATATCAGGCAATTTCAAGGGTCTAAAGTAGTCCTCAGTCTCCGCCCATATGTTGGAACCCCGCGACCTCTCGTTCTGCCGAGAACTCTTCTTTTCAGCACTGGCATGCGACTTCTTGTGCCGTTTCCGATTATCAGACTGCCTCGACAAGAAGCTAGCCAAGCTCCTAGGCAAGGTGGTGGGCACACTCGAAGCTGAACCATCCTCGGTAACATCATACGGAGAGCGCTCACACAAAGCCTTCTTGGCCTGCGAGTAAAAATCAATTCTCAAAGAGCTAGACTTCTCGGGAATTTCCGGTTGGGTCGCCGGAATTTTAGGCGGAACCCTAGAAATTGGGCATGGCCTCTCCTCCGTGCCGCAACCTCCGTCCGCACCCCTACCCATCATCTTCTTCTCCTCGTGACATCGGCCTCCGGTCATCACCGACAACCCCGCAACCCACAACCAACCATATATCCCATCACCGAAATCCTAGCCCTAACCCTAAATCTAAAATTATAAATAAAATTATAAATTTCAATCCTAATCGAACCCTGGTGGACGAAGCCCTGACATGCAGCTAACAGAAAACCGAAACCCTAATTCGAAAACTCGTATTAGAGTGAGCGACGAAGAGAGAGAGAGAGAGAGAGAGAGGGGGTGGGTAAGGTAAGTCGCGGCTGGGCTAGGGCTAGGGTTTACGGTTATATTCTGGTTTGTATTCTTTTGGATCCGTTTTTTTGAGTGGGTTTCCTTCTATTTTTGTTTTTTTTCTTCGCAAATGGGAGAGAGAGACAGCGAGAGAGAGAGAGAGAGAGAGAGAGAGATTCGCGTTTTTTGCAGGCAGTGAGTGAGGACGGTACGTTTTAGGAGATATTTTTTATACGTGGGGGCTTTCTAGCATAGAGTGACGCAACACATTTGAACTCGTGCAGCTCCAAAGCTTTACGCGTGGCATTCATTTATAGGATCGAGTGATGGGAATCGTTCACCGAGTCAATTGTCTAATTTGGCAATTGCTTTTCACTCCCTTTTTTCTCAGTGCTTAAGCACTTTCTGTACTTGTGATTATTCAACTTTATGATATTAAAATTAATTAATTGGAAATTTCGTTCAAATAATGCAATATTTTATTTACACAATTTCATTCACTTATCTCTTTTATCAAGAAAATGGCAATGGTTTGGAGCATACGAGACTCACAAATATTAAAAATTACGTTTATATACTGATATGGTATTGTCTCCACTTAGAGAAGAATGACCTAATGATTTATCCGAAAATATAGGAGAAATTAAAATTAAAAATAATTTTGACTATCATTCTTTTTCAAGAAAATTTAAATAGTCATTAATACAACCATTAAACGAAAAACATACAACAAGCTTTAATATAAACTAATCTAAAACGTTTTAAAGCCTTTACTATATAAGAACTCGAAAATTAAGTTATGATGAAAGGCAAATGTGAACAAATACAATATCTCTAATTAATCTAAAACGTTTTCAAATCCTTACTATATAAGAACTTGAAAATGAACATCAAGTTTTGATAAAAGACAAATGCAAACAAACGCAATATCTCAACTCTTCAACACGTTCTAAAACAAATAAAAGATAATAACAAAAGTAATAATTGCACACACAATAAGAACTTAATTAAAATCACAAAATTACGAGTCAAAATTTGATTGTTAGTGAGTTGAATTTGTTTGAGCACATTTACAATGTGGATTAACTAAATAACGCTACAATAGACTTTATCGATCACGATGTAATTATTAGTATCAATGAGTTTTAGTCCAAGTCACATGAATAAAAGAGATGAAAATTTATGAATTTATATTATCTTTATTTAATTAATAATTTCAATTCTTAATGTTTGAATTAACCAAAGTTATTTTTTAATATTTTAAATGTTTCACAATTCTCTGCAAGTTATGATGACGAGGAGTAATTTCCATTATTCTATATACTTCGCATGTTTTTTTAAAATTTGGTGGCACATGCACGTGCGTGACACTTATGTTTGGTAGAACATGTGCGCGGCCATTCGAGGAATTTAGTGTTTTGCCGAATTTTAGATTTTAATTTATCCAAATTTATTTATACAGTGTAATGAAGTAAAAAAGAATTAATTCCACTAAATACAAGGATTAAAAGCATAATTATTAACATTTCCCCAAGAAAGCAAAAAAGAAAAACAAAAGACAAAACGGAAGCTTCAAGCATCGACTAGAAACAGAGTGGAGAGCAATTCACAGTTGACGAAAAGCAAAAAAGAAAGCAGCCATCGGGTTTTTCGAACAGTCCGGTAGACGACACCCGATCCGGTTTGTCTTCGCGAACCAATAACCACCGAAGCAAGTTCAAGCGGCGTCGTTTCATATGGATGTGTCGGAGCTTTGGGCGATCTTCGGGCCAGGCGTAGCCGGCGCCGTGTTCGGAGCCGGTTGGTGGTTCTGGGTCGACGCCGTCGTTTGCAGCTCCGTCAAGGTCTCCTTCGTCCACTACCTCCCTGGTCCGACCCGACCCGACCCAATTTGATCAATCTTTTTGCATGTTTTCGGTTTCTAGGGTTTTTTATTTGTGTGTGTGATTGGTGGTTTTTGCAGGCATATTTGCATCTTTGGCGGCGTTGATGTTCAATTGCGTTAAAAAGGAAGACATTGATTACTCTCCGTACGAAGAGGGCGAGTGGAGGTGAGCAATTGTAGTTTTGCTCTTTTTGCACAGCTTAAAATTGAACATGGGTCCTTCTTATTTAGTTTCAATGCGACTGTTTTCTGCGATTTTGATTTGTGTATGCAATTCGCTTAATTTAGTTTGCTTAGATGATTTGACCATTGTAAATCAAGCAATAAGATAATGATATGATTAGTTAGATGATTTAATATTTGGCCATTGAATGTAAAGCTGTAAACACATTGTTATGCATATCTGTGAGCTTGATATTGAGCTCAGGATTGTAAGGTCTGTCTCATTTGATCATTTGAAGCTATGGATTATGAGAATTTGATGTTCTTTCTGTTTGATTGTTCCTGAAATTGGTTATAAACTAATCCTTCTCTGAATTGCAACAGGTTGAAGCTTTGGCTGTTCATTGCCTATGTTGTAGCCTTTGTATCTCTAGCGGCATCGGTGGGTTTGCTAATACAGGATTCACTTGTGACAACTGGTCCTCCAGTGTGGACAGGAGTTGCTGGTGTCTTGCAATCAGTTTTTGTGTTGATCAGGTAAAGTTGCTTTTATGGAGCCCCGCCCCCACCCCTTATGTATTTGAGATCTATAAATGGGGCCGCTCTTTGTTGATAAGCATGCTGTTTGTACATTTACTCTATTTGTGTGTATGTGTCTCATGGATATATTTCTAAGTCATTTCTCATTGAATTCCTTTGCTTTCATGCATCTCAATAGCTTTGCTTTCACCTGTTGAATTGTTGGGCTTTCTGGTTTGCTTTATTATAATAAAATAATTTTTCCACTAATATATGTGAGTCTCAAAATATAAGTGATGTGATTTGTTTCTGTCTTGAACATGTAAAATAATGATATTTTCTGGCACCCTACTCTTGGCTGTCAAGGGAGCACCCATATTGATGAACGACATCACTGTAATGGAATGCACATACATGCATGAACATGAATGTGCATAAGTACATGCAGGCAGTACAATGCTTTCAATGCTTTAAAATGTATTTTTATGTAACCCATACCGCGCTGCATATCATACCGTTACCAAGCCAGTTTAATTCATTTTCTGTTTCCTGCAGTGGGCTAATTTATTGGACCGCTCACCCGGAGTAAGTAGGGATGTATGAGCGGTACCTTTTCCTTTGGAACCTGGATTTCACAACTGAGGGAATTGGCTGTGTATGTGTATCATTTAACTTCTTCAAACAGTTGGACCAAGGAGACAGAAAGATGAATGGTAGATAGGGTTCGAATTCCATTTCCATAGTTAATATGGAAGGTATTTTTCACCGTTGTAAATGTTTATATTGTCCCACCAGTCTTGTTTAAATTGCTAAAACTAAGGCAATGCCTTTTTGCCTTGTCAAAATCTGAGTTTGTTTGCCTGTCTTTCTTACGTTATTTCACAACCCCGCATGATGTGAGGGCTTATGATAATACATTGATTATATCAAATTACTTGGTCATGATGATCCATTCAGTTATGTCTTCTCTGCAATCATGGGCCATGCGTTGGAATCAATTCATAAATTTTGTGCTTAATATTTTGAATCGAACTATAGATACAGGGAGCACAACCGTGCATCGGTGCATGCAAGAACATACTTCCATGTTGCAATTTGTACAAAACTGGGCGAGTCAAGAAAAGAACGGATGTCAGATTCCGTTTTGACGGGAATGTGGGCAACAAGAGTCAGGTAAGCAATCGGGTGGTTGTCATCTTGATAGGAAAGAGGAGACATGAGAGAGAGGTGAGAAAGAGAGGAGGAAGACCTAATAGATCTACACTTAAAAACCGTTTTTGATTTGCCTTCATAATATTCTATGTATTTTCTGCTCTCCTTCTCCCCACTTTTTGAATTAAAAAGCAAAAGGAAAATGATGTAGTACCTAACGCTATTTTTTATGATATAATAAGCCTAAAGTGTTGCGTTTCCCGCCAGACCTTGTAGGCCAAAAAAAAAAAAATCAGTCCTATGATTGCATCTTGTTTGTGGTCACTGTTTTTTTTAAAAGCATAAGTGCATCTTAGATAAGGAGTTCCAAACGTGCCCTTAAATTAATTTTGAACTGCTTTTGTATAAAACACTTGTGCTAATAGTATTTTTGTTGAACATAAAACAGAACTCAAGTCATATGGAACAAGTGGAGTTTTAAGGTTCAAGCTTGCTACGAAAACTTTGTTAGAAGCGATGTAATTCTCCCAAAAAGCACTGAAAGTACCTTCTACCTAATTCACCTGTGTAAACACACCCAAATTCTTCTATTTTGAATACCCAATTTCCAAACATTCTTGTTTGTGGTTTTACCAATTGTAGGCTTTGTTTTTTCCCCTCATCCTTCTCTTTTTTGGCAGGCGTTTAGTTTGATTTGTTTTAGTTTTTAAAGTGGATTTGCGTTGGCAAGTGCAAAACTTGTTGATTATATATCTAACCTTGCTCGAGTTTATTTGCTCACTTTTGTAATTACGACCTCAGATTGGAAAATAAAATCTTGAATACATTTCTTCTATTTCCATTATTCATACGTAATTAGGCCATCAAATAATAACATGAACTGATCTAACAAAAATATTAATGAATGACTATGCAAAAACATTCATACCAAGATGAACTAAAACTAAAAATAAACCTTTTTGATTTCTTCTTTTCCGTAAAATTGACCAAAAACATCATAAGCTTTTTTCTTGTAGAATGAAAACCTCCTGAAGAAAAAAAAATAAGAAAAAAAGAGGAAGAAAAAGGACCAAAATACACCAAAATATCAATTTCTCATTCTTCTTCCACTGCAGACAAAATAGCCCCTACTCTACCCCTCCCCCATAAAATTTTAAACCTAAACAAAAACCATTTTAGGCAGACAGGATCGGGGGCACCTGTAACTTATTGCACTATTTGCAGAATGCAGAGTTGTAACCGAAACTCAGTCTCTTCTTTCATACCAAACTCATCAGCTTCTTTTTTTTTTTTTTTCCAAAACAAAAGAGAAAAGAGACTAACCATCTGCCATCAAAAAAATTGAAAATTCTTGGATCTATGTGTGAGGAAAAAGAAAATCAAGCTTCAGACCCAGAGTCAGATGAGCTCAAGTCAGAGCGAGCCCCGCCCAAATTAGTTGCCCGAGATTCAGACAGCGTAGAAAGCTTTGGCTGCATGCCTCGGCAAAGTTTCAGAGATGGCCTTGATTTCAGGACCTGCATACAAAAGAGCACACACAAAGAGTTAATAAAAATGCATTAGCAAATTGTTAAACAGAATATGTTCAACTGCAGAAACCTATTTGGCACATAGCAAATAGTGACATTAATAACCAACTCCAAAAGCACCAACTTATATAGATCTATACTAAGAGTTCAAAACAAGACTAAATAGTAAAAAACATTATATTTTTCTTTTATCAAGGAATTTAATACAGAAATAATAACCAACTACAAAGCATTGCACCTATTTTGTTCCTTGGACACAATTATTTAAATTTAGTTCAGCCCAATTCTATTAGCTTGAGTGGTCCCATTCATGGAGGAAGCTAGATCAAAACCCTTAGTGGAGCGAAGAAAGAGTTCTGTACCTGGTCATAAAATGCACTTATCTCTTCTTCTGTAAGACCGCCATCATCACAAGGGTTATCATCCCATCCAAGAGATCGAAGGAAACGAGCCTCTTCCTCATCAGGATAAACTGCCACACTAGGGCCAGTATCAGAAAACCTCTGAACCTCTTCAGAGCTATCACCATTCACAGTCACCTCACCACCATTTTCAATAGCGTGAGGGCTCGCAGGATCACTGAATACTTCCCCAGTTAGTTCACCTGATTTCTCCATAGTGGGAGATGAAATGATAGGGCCTGAATCTGGGAGAGTAATTGAACTGTTCATTGAGGTTTTCTTCTTCAAGAGATTGAAAAAATCATTCCGGCTCTGGACTTGAGACAGAGAAGGTCTCTTTTCCAATGTGGATCCAGATTTCAGATCCAAGGCAGCTACCTTGCGCTCCACAGGCGAAAGCTTTGGGTTGTTGGGGCTCCTTAGAGGAGCAGATGCAACTGCAGGAGCAACAACAAGTGGGCTATTTGCTACTCTGCTGGCATTATTTGTAGGGCTAGTAACATCCTTCGGGGAAGAGGAGACACCATTTTCCCATACTGGTTTAAGGACCAGGAACTTCCCATGAGATGTCTTTGGAGGATCAGACTTGACAGGACCACCACGAAGAGATTGATTGGCGTGGTGCAATTGAGAGGGTTGCTGCTGTTGTCCACCCTTGGCAGGTACATTCATTTCACCAGTCCTGGCTGCTGTTTTGGGCTTTGATTTGTCAGAAGAATTCAGAACCTGAAAAGATGTTAGAAAATTGTTACCAGAACTCAAAAACGTAAATGCTTTTGGCAAATAAGCAAATCAGAAGTGTTTGATTGTGTATTTCTTTGTCTGTGTATGTATGAATATACATTTCTTGAAAAATGAACGGCATACAAGTCATTTTTCAATCTTGACCATTTATGTATGTACTACTCACCAAACTTGACCAATGAGATTAACTTAAAAAGCAGCATGAAAGAGTCATAACCCAATTACAGTGTAAACAACAAAACTTCAAACAACAATTGCAGAACACTTTTCACTAGTTTCAAACCAATGATGTGAACAATGAGGAAACACGATGTATGCTTCTAACAAAGACAGAAACACAACAATCCTCTTCATTGCATAACTGGCGCAGAAGGGTGTAGGTTTTCCTTATAAAGAAAATTGTTAATCTCCATACGACAGTCCAGAGGGAACACCCAAGTAAATAGGACATTGTTCATGCTGTGTATCTTACAATGAAAATCAAAACAAGTATTCCATCTTTTATCCAGTGCCTAAGAAATAGCATGAAGGAAACAGCAGACTCCTGATCAGAAGACAGCCAGTAAATAACGAGTTTTGCAACAAACTATCTTGTCTATCTACTCCCAAGGATCCCCACCATACATGGACCAATGACAAGAGAGGGAGAGAGGGAGGAAAACATAAGGAGTAAGAGAGGGATGGTTCTCGAGCATCAGAAGAACTTAAATAATCCACACCAATGGCTGTCTCTTATTTATATCACTGAATCATCTATCACCCTAACAATCTATACAGATAATGAGAAAGAGAAAATAGGTCCAAAATCAACTAGGAAACTCATTGCTTACATAGTTTTGAAATCAAATTAGACTGCTCAACAAGTAACTGTCAACTAATCTGAAATATATCAACCCTATTACTTCAGTTGAGTCTAAGAAGAGAAACTAGAGCAAAGCGTTATTCGAATTTGCTAGTACGCCAAACACACACCTCTAAACATGAATGACTTCTAATTTGTAAGGTTGGCTCGATAATCACAAGTTACTTGTCTCAAATGGAGCATCAATAATACAAAATTCAGTTTAAAATCCTCCAAACACCTTTGCACAACAGGTGAGATCATGAAGTTTGATATCAACAAAAGTGAAAGCAAAACTAGTCACAACAAGTAACCTAAATTATTGAAATAAGGGAGATGAAAAACCTATGAGAATTAAAACAATCCACAAATTTACTACAAGCACCTGCTAGCCAAACATCAAAGAAAATGTATAAAAGGGAAAGGATAAAAAACACTATCTAGCTTGCATCATTAACTAAATTCCTTATTTTCTTGATGGTAAACTATACAAACACTTAAAACAAGCATGACCCAAAAAATATTATTGCGAACACCTGTCTGATTAATTAGAAGTCATAAAGTTTAACAGCACTAAAACAAGCTCATGCAAACATCACTGTAAGTTCACTTACTGAAGCTTTGGGCATCGAAGGGGTTACTGGTATTAATTGCCTCGATTGCTTGATAGCCAATTCCTCAAGCCTCTGGGTCTTGATAGATAACTACACAAGAAAATGCATTGTCAGATCAGCCAGAAGTACATACTGTTCAAATAGCATGAGGAAAGTAAAACCTCAGGTTACCTCAGTTACCTGAGGAGCAGTGCGAGCTCGTGCTGGAGCTTGCGCTAATGCTTCAGCCATGTTAAGACCAGCCATTGCAGTTGAAGTACCAGAACCCGAAGTAGCAGCAACCGTTGGTTGAACAGGAAAGGATCCTGAGCTACTGCTTGCAATGATAGTAGAAGGCACCTCTGCCAGAGCTGACGTCCATCCCTCCCCACCAATTAAAGCTGAACTACCAACAGGCAGACTCTGAACCGCTGTGCTAAATCCAGGGGATGGAACTCTTCCAATATCAGGCACAGCTGGCCTTTCTTCAGTTCCGAGTGAGGGAAAATCCTTATCAAACACAACCTTCTGAATACTAACTCCAACCCCAGAAAGCAAACCATTGCCATTGTTATGATTGCTGTTGCTACTTTTTGAGTCAATAACAGCTCTTCGGGGCAGAAGCTCACTTTGTTTCCTGGCCACCATAGACTGAGAACGCCGCAAAGTATCCTTCTCAACTCTACTGGTAAAAATATTTCCCAAAGGGTCAGAGCAGTCACGGTCCCAATGGTCTCCATAGTTTAATCTCTCTTTTTCCTTATCACGGTCCTTATCACGGTGGCTTCTGTTAAAACTACTGTAAGCATGCTTTGCAGAACCATTACTAGAACTCCTCCGTGAATTGGAAGAGGAAGATCGATCCAGCAGAAAAGCAGAACGTGGTGTATCAAAATCACTTATGCTCTTTGAGGTTCTATTTCTCAGGTGATGAGCCAAAGAAGTAACATCTACACATAAGTTAAAAAAATAATCTCAGTCAAAAGATGTTCCCATAAGATTCATCTAAATAGATGCCTCCACAATATGTATGTGTGTGCAAATTGCAGTATATGTGTAAAAAAACAAAGGAAAACATTGGGTCCATGAAACTTAAAAAGCAAAAAATACCTGAGTGAGAAGATGATGATGCAAAATGGTGGGCTGAATTGCCACCCCCAGTAACACTTCCTGTACTTCTCAACCATTCTGGAACTAAAGTGGGTTCACTTCTTTCCATAAGGAGCAGTGAACATGATCAGGTACAACAACAGAAACACTTCTCACCTTCTTCACCGCCTCTTCCCTTTCCCCAAATTTATTATATTTTGGCAAAGATACTAAGTTCCAACTATAATATTTTTTTCTTCTAAACAACCAATATTGCTTCACAATCAACCCGCAAGCAAGTCGCTGCTACTACTCCAAATGCACTCCCCCCTACAATGAGAGTGGTTGATTTATCCTATATATGGCAACTATAATTTGCCTCTGTCAAACTTATCAAAAGAATATCCACACAGTTCTGTACCGCAAAGGTACTCTTCTGTATAGAATAGCAAAGTCCAAGTTTCCTTTTCCCTAAATAACCAATCTTGTTTCAGAATCACTGCAATTAATCAAGTAAACAGGCTCCGATATTGTTACGCACTGAATAGCATATTATCTATATCTACCAACACTAGGGCTCAGAAAAACAAACAGACTTTCACCAAGGTGTGAACCCAGAGCACGAAAACAAAGGCAATGGCAAGGACAAGGTGCATGTCTCGAATTACAACACAATGGGATTGAAAAAATGGAAACAAGGAAGAGAAAAGGAAAAACCTGTCTACGCATCCATCTTCAATCAAAAGATGGATTTGCAGAAGGAAATTGCAAACTCAGAAGACCCTCATCTTCAAGCCCAACAGACAGATAAGCAATAGGTGTGTTAACTATGGCAACAACGAATAACAACCCACGATTCTCGCACGAAAATTCACACCCATCAAACAGTTCAATCTCCAGAGAAAGAGACAAAAAAAAACCCTAGGGCAACGCCAACATCTGGGAGTGAACGCCGAGTAAATGCGCTAAAATAGAAACCCTAGCACATGTATATATTATTATCCCTCTCTGCGTCTATGTAACTCCGAAGACCTAGGATTTCCACAGCCCCAAAATTATTCGACCACAAACGATACGAAAAACTTCAGAGAGAAAAAGAGAGAGAGAGGACTAACCCTAGCCCAGCAGTGATTGACGATTAAGCCAAAACGTAACCGTTTTAATAACCGCCCCCAGTATATTCTCTCTCTATATTGAAAACAATGCGTTTCAGAGAGAAAAAGGAGAGAGGGAGAGAGGGAGTTTCAGAGTGAAAGCGGCGGAGAGCGAAACGCAGAGAAGGAAGAGGGATTTTGGGAACAAAACGCAGAATGGGGCTCAGAGTCTGAGTCTGGAAATAGGGTTTTGTTTGCGCGAAGAGAGAAAGATAGAATTGGGTTTGGGTGAGAGAGAGAGCGAGAGAAAGAGAGAGAGAGGGAGAGGGTGTGTGTAATTTTGTGTGTGTTTTAGCGACACTGGGAACGAAACGTATGAAGAACAGCCTCTTCTTCTTTAGGTAAAAATCAGAAATTAAATTTTTTTATATATTTTATCGAAATTTTATATTTTTGCACACTATTTTTGCTTTAATAAAAAACAAAACCCATGTATTTATTATTGGGATTATTATATACGGTATAACAACTGGGTTCTATATTATGGACTGTCTATAATCTTAACCTATCAGCTGTCTCTGGTATGCTGTGTGGAGGCTACACTGCTACACAGTGCCTATCTTTGTGTTATAGACGAATGTGTGGGTCTATGAGCGTTTTTTATTTGAGATTTATCTTGAGATCATGGGCGGCATAAGCACAAAAATTAGGGTTATAATGACCAAACTGACCTTGGGTTATCCAATTAACGTTTTCATTAAGGAATCAAATTAAAGATTTCCATCAATTAAAAGAATTAATAAAGATAATAAATTGCATTGCTGGCCAAAAGGGACCACTAATTGATTTTCAATACATATGTGGCATCACCCCCGTACATAATATTTGTACAATGCAATGGAAATTGTGATAGGGAGAGACAATAGAAATTATGTAAATGAATCAATAATATGTCCCATTTTTCAAGGATATCTTGTAAAATATCATATAAATTCGAATTTAAGGATTTAAACCGTTTATTTTTATTAAAGTGATATTGAGAGAGTGGGAAATCGAACCTATGACATTGGATGCAGTGATAGTTAAATACTCTTAACTACTTGAACTATAAACCGCTTACCATACCGTTTATTGATCTCCAATCAAAACTCTACATTTTTATCTAATTGAAGTTATGTTCTTGTATACGTGCTTTATCTTCTTGTTTTTTGCTTTTTCATTCCCAAAACTAGTATTTTATTATTATTTTCGTGAAAACAACTAGCAGATTGCCAAAAGAACCAATAACTTTATTTGGAAAGGTTGTCCATCTGGCTTTCTATAATTTAAATTGCTTTTTCTACCACAAATGAAAGAGAGGAAACTTAAGGGTAGGCTTTAGTTAGCCCACCACCTAGAGCCCCATATATATACACAAAAGGGGAAATTATATTCATCATGAAATAGAGGAAAATTATCCTTTTGAGAACTCGTATAGTTTCTTTATGTTTTATTCAAAATGTTTCCAATTATAATAAGATTTGGATGTAGAACCTACTATATTACTATTTTATCCCAATTCCACTAAACATAGTGTTTAGGGTTCCAATCAAGGAAAACTTGTCCAGTTAATGTAGAAGTTACATAGCAAAATTTTATAAACATAAGCATAGGGTTTAGGATATCCCTAAGAAAGAATTTAATTACTTGGTCTACGAACATGTTTTTCACATGTTTTTTCTTGGTCTACGAACAATTATTGATGAACTAAAAGATTTCACATACGTCAAGAGGATTATGCGAACAACTCTACTTATAAAAGGGTTTGATATTTGAATTTGATAGGTCACAAGTGGGGTGCCAATTAAAGCTCAAACCAACATATACTCCATGAATATGGGTTTAACTTTGGTTGCAAACAAACTGAACTTAAATTTTCTTTGACAGACGATGATATTTTTTGCAAAGCTATTTTTACTGGATTGGTAACTCAGGTTGAGAAATTTAGGTGAATTTGGGTTGATTCTAGTGGGTTGTTTCCAACTTCAGTTCAACCTAAATGTGACCAGTTTGTCATGTCAACCAAGCTCAAGATCAACACATTAGGTTAAGGTTTGGGATAAACCCGGCCTAACTAACACACCTAGCTCACACCAGCTCTTATAGCCAAATCTCTAGGTAATCTTATTATCCAATTTAAATTTCGAATTAGTAATTTATCTATTGCTAATATTTCGTATTTTGTTAGTTTATCTCGTAATGTACATCTATCAATTGTCTTTAAAAACTAAATCATAGCAACAACAAAAAAAGAGCGAAATTGCGGGAGGAGAAATTAACCCATCAACCTTTATGAATGAGAAAATCCTCAATTTTGCATATAAAACAGCAGTCCTGATCTCTTGGACTACAGGAGTCCAAAAGATTTGTGGTCACTCATCGTTTGATGTAAATTCAAATGGTTCACTCACTCTTGCACTCCTTTTAAAAAACTTTTTTGAACTATTGGATTTATTTTCTGATTTGGATAATTGAACTTTAAATTCACATAATTTTTCATAAATTGAAATAATTATAATAATCATATCTTAGTGAAAATAGATCACTCGGCCAAGTATCATCTTAATTTGGGCTGCCTTGGGTGCATGATGATGGCGCGCACAATCAAATGGTTTTTTTTTTTTGTCCCTCACTGTCAGTACTGTAATAAATCTTTCTCCAACAACTTATGTACGGCCAGGCACATGGTGACGTGGCAATAGTGATAAGATGATGATGATGATGCATTCTCATCTCCTTGACCTCTGTTTTGTTTTCACATCATATAAATCATCTCTTTATTTTGTATCGGCAGATGCATGCCATATTCTTCAATTTGATAACGGAACCATCCTCATCAGGTTCCTCATTCTCTTTCAGAGGTTTCACGTCCACCAATTTAATCCGACTGAACTAATATTATTCGCTCTTCGTTGCTAGGAAGCTGCTACTGTTAGCCAACCTGAACAAATGTCCAGAGTTCTTCCCAACCAAAGTTTGTTTCTAATTTGACTATACTTGGACGCTATTCACATTCTGTCACTTGGGCAACTGTCCTCTTTCTTTTGTCATGCATTATTTTTGGCGCTACCTTAATTGCCCACACCACATCATGTAGTTGGAAATTTAACTCACTTTACGATCAATTGTTAATAATTGTCTAACCGTTGATGCAATTTCGGGATTTTTTTTCCCGTGACACGCATTTGATATGTTCAAGAAACAAAAATTAATCATTAAATTTTAACATGTGTTACATTTATGCTATTATAATGGCACATGATAGTTTCACTTTAATCATAAAATCTTTATCGGTGCAGTTTGATGCGACACTCTCACTTTGACAAGATAGTCTTTGGTGACGCACTCTAATCACGTCATCTGTGCAACCATTCTCACAAACACATCAATAATGACACTCTTATGAATTGCAAACTCACGATAACATCGATTGTGAGTTGATTTTCAAATTGAATGTTGAGTTTTGCTCAGACGACTTGCTTTTAAAATTACTAAATAATTTATATTAGGAAAAATTTATAACCATGTGTCATCGCAATCATATTTTTCTATAACCATGATCTCTCTGAGAAATTAGAAAAATGGTAGAATTATGCCTAATTAACAATAGTCTTAACGAATGTTGATAAATTTTAATGAACATGAAGACTGAAGTGCCAGCGTCATCTTTACTTCCAGCCGAGCAGCCTCTACTAAGTAAGAAAAATGTCTGATAATATTCGTAAGGATATTTTGCGCGGGGGCGTGGGGCGTACGCTTAAGAATCTGCGCGCCTCTTCAGACAAACCGAAAAGCCCCAGAGATGTCGTTGTCAAGTGGCCCCCAGTCCTCAAACCCACCTAGACACTGTCTACGTGGCACCGCGTTTTCCCATCTCTGTCCTCCTCCGACGGCGTTTACCAGTCTCCAAAATTCCCACCCTCTTTCCTTTGGTCAGCGTCTTTTCCCGAAAACCCTGAACAAACACAACTCTCACAACTTCATCGCTCACTTTTCCGATTGAATTGCTCGCAGAGGTGGCAACATTTAGATGGATTTAGCTCCCTATGCATCACATACCTCGAATTTTCTCTAGCAAGGGAGCGAAAACCATGGATCCGAAGAAGAACCGGAGGAAGCCGAGGCTGGAGCGCCGGAATGCGGTGAAGCACATTGACTACGACGCCGCTTCGACGTCGTCCTCGCTCGACAACTCGTCCTCTTCGCCTTCGCTCTACACGCGCTCCTTCGACTTGGACCGGACGAGCTTCCGGGTCGAGGGAAACGAGGGGGATATGGAGCGGATATACCAGACCTTGGGCCTCGGCCCCGACGATTTCTCCATATCAGAGGAGGACTGGGTGGCGCGGAAGATCCGGTCGTCTTCGGATCTGCTCCCCATGTCCAGATTGTACCAGTTGGATAGTCTGGATAGCCCGAAACCCGACGAATTGAGGGAAGTGGTGGCCGAGTTGTGCGATAGAGTTGGGGATGTTACTGTTAAGGTGACTGAGTTGACTCGGGCTGACTCGGCCGGTCCAAGCGGGTTATGTAATGCTGCTACTGCTTCTACCACAGGCGGTGGTGTTTGTATTGGGATTAAGGGTGTACGGCCGCCGGTGCTTAAGCCTCCGCCGTCGATGAGAGTTCCGGTGGTCGACAATGGATGCTCAACTTGGGACCTTTTGAGGGACTTCGCGCCGGAAGGCGAGGGAGACTCGGTCCAGAAGAGGCTTGAGTCTTCTTCTTCTTCAGCTTCTTCTTGTTGTGGCGATGAAGAAGAAGGAGAGGTTGGAGAGGAGGGTGCTGTGGAGGCTGGGGTCAGAGAGACTCTGCCGCTCTCAGAAGGGTGTTCGTTTACGACGTCGAATGATGACGACTCTTCTAGCACTACCACTGTCTCTCCGAATGAGAGGTTTTCGCCCAATGGGAGGCTTAAGCTTAAAATCACTCACTGGGAAAAGGGTGACCTTCTGGGTAGTGGGTCTTTCGGGTCTGTGTATGAAGCAATTTCTGAGTAAGTGCTTAAAACCCCTTCCATTTCCATATGATTGCTTTTTCTTATAGATATATTAAGATAGGAAACTTCAATATGTGAAAGATAATTTGGTGTTCTTGGGACTTAGTAGAATGATAGAGGTTGAGTTTAAAGAATATAACGGTTAAGTGTCGAGCGGTGATGGCTAAAGAAAGGGTGCCAATTGGTTTCAAAATTCAAGGGATGGAAGAGACATTAGATGACCTCGGTCGACTTGGTGATATTAGTGATGGAAAGACAAGCTTTGCTTGATGTAGTGTTCTACAGATAAGAAGCTTGAAAGACAATAATATCTTGCAGTCCTGGTGGTTGGGTAATGTATGGACAACTGTGAATTATGCCCTGAGCCGTTTTTCAACAGGTTACTTCTAGGTGGTAAATGACAGATGAATTTGCTTTCTTACAATGGGAGGAAGGTGATTCATAGGAGAGAATGTTACTAGATTTAAGAGCAGAGGTTCTCATTGAGTTGCTTCTCCATTTTTCTTTGTGGTTTTTGCAACTTCTTATTCAAAACTTGGAAAGGTTCCTTATGATCCCTTTGGATCCATCCCTTCACTACCTAAGTAAACAAAGCCTGCAGGCAGCACATCGGGCTGCAAATGAGCCAAGCTGGCCCTTGCTTTTGGTTGGTTAGGCTCAGCTGTTGAGATTTTTGCTGAGGTTAAGCCTGACATGAGCTTGAACCTCAGGCTCAGACTTGGCATGTTAGCAAAAGATTGAGGATTTGCGGTATCTTTTAATAGGGGAGTCAGGGGTGCAAACATAAAATGTTTATTCATGAAGTATTTATAACTGTATATTCAAATGAATTAATTCTTTCTTTTGCAGCAAAGCTGTCTAACTAACTGAAATACCTCAATTGACATTCATAAACAAATGTTTATTAAAAGATGGCTCCATGTTTCAACTTTCCATTGATTCTGATATTTTTTACAACTTTGTTGATTATGAGTTTTCTTTCCTGCAGTTGCGGATGCTTCATTGCTGTGAAGGAAGTTTCCTTGCTGGATAAAGGAAGTCAGGGGGTGCAAAGAGTTTATCAACTTGAACAGGTGAGAGGCTTGTGTTGTGTCTGGTCCTATGTCCTGGTTTTGCATCCCTGTACTAATTGATTCAGTAATAGTATGTGAGTAGAGCCTGGCTTTACTGTTGTTTCTGAGATCCTTTTCTTCTCATTCAGTGTTTGCTTGTTTGGTTTTTTTTTTTTTTTTTCTCTTCCAGGAGATTGCCCTTTTGAGTCAGTTTGAACATCAAAACATAGTTCAATACTATGGAACCGCTAAGGTACTACTTTTTATTTTCTTCTTGTTCTTGAGCTTGAATTTATGCCCCTTAAAATTGTTTGTCATGCTATTCCCTTATCTGCCATGATAAGTAATTATGCATGTCAGAGTCATGTATTCATCGTATTAACTTGCTACAGATTCTGGCCATTATACATAGAAACTTCATTTTTATGTTAGTTTGACACTTGGTGATGTGGCAACGAGAATCATTAATGACAATTACAGAAAAGTCCACCTTAATGTAAAAATAAGGGGATGAGATGTTCTCATACATTGGTGTATTTTGTCTATCTCAGGTGGAATTTGTTGTATGCGTTATTGCTATGACTATTTTTGTTTAATTTTCTTATTTTCATTCACATACGAAATCACTGTAAATAAAAGTAAACGGGCTAGCTACAGTGTCATGCATATACTTGAGGGTTACCCTTTCTGCCACTTTGTCCGTACTATTTGATGCTCTAGTTTGACTCCAAATTTATTAAGGACTTGTAGTATCAACACTAGTAGAAATTTTGGTTTTAAAGAAGTTAGGACATTTATGACCCTTTTGGTTTATTCTTTTGTTGATAATGACCTACTGTAGTTTCCGGTTCAACATAGATTTTCCGGTAGCATACATTTACTAATTAAGCATTAAATCTTCGTAGCCTTTGTACTTATCATGTTACCAGTATCTGACATATATATTGCTCAATTTGCAGGATGAATCAAACCTTTATATCTTTCTGGAGCTTGTAGCTAAAGGCTCCCTCCAGAAACTCTATCAGACGTATCGTCTTACAGATTCTCATGTCTCTGAATACACAAGACAGATCCTGCAGGGTCTGAAGTATCTTCATGACCGAAAAGTGATTCACAGGTGATTCATATCACATGATGTATAATTTATACAAAAGTTGAATTCTTGAAATATGTTTTCCTTTGCCACCAATGAGCCACAACAAAAGAGAATGAAAATAAAATTAAAGTGGCTTGTCCATCACAGTATCCATGCTCATGCTTTGCTTCTGTTGTCTTGTCTACATCTATTCTCATATGTTTGTTTCTTGTATTAAGGGACATCAAATGCGCAAATATTTTGGTGCATGCAAATGGTTCTGTGAAGCTTGCAGATTTTGGATTGGCAAAGGTTTGTCTTTGATTCCTTAAAATCTATTCTATTTAATTGTTTTCAATAACTTCAACTAATTGTGAAGTATTTTCCACTCCTAATTTTCGCTCCCTTTTTCAGACTATCCAGATGAACGACATCAAATCTAGCCAGGGGACTGCATACTGGATGGCCCCTGAGGTTTGCCTTTACACTTTTGTTTTAATATCATCAGTTATCAGAAGAAGTTATAAATTTCAGACTATTTTGGATGCTTGTGAGCTCTCTGTTATGGGAGGACATGTCTAAAATACTTCAATTTGATACTGGTGCAGACTTGTTTTACACTGATGGATTTTATATTTTTTGCTTCTTGAACTCTGATAAAGATGTTAATGTATTTTGGTCAGATTGCTGTGTTATATAGTATAGCGTTTATAAGAAAGAGAACATTGGTAATCAAATATTGGACTAATAGCCTCAAGAATCAGTAAAGTGATTTTTTTTAAAATAAAAAAATTATACCTTAATATAAAGAAAAGTGAAAAACAAGAAGATGTGAATTTTTGAAAACTTAAAACTATTTTGAGCTTTTATTTTATAAGCAATTCTATGTATTTGCTCTCCTCTATCCCTCACCTCTATCATGCCTCTTCTCACTTTCATCTTCTTTGTTCTGTATCCTTATTGTCTATTTTTAGAGAAAAACTGTAAACAAATAACGAAAACGTTAACAATGAACCCTATATTTTCTGTTTCTACTGTAATAAATCTTTCTTAACGAACACATCCAGACATATAGCAATATATAATCTTCCGTTGATTAAACTGAATCAACTTGTTCTAAAGAACCTATTGCAAAAAATAAGTTGTAAATAATAAATTCGAAATTTGGAAGTCTGAATTATTTTCAGCGAATTTCTAAATTAATAGTTCCTTTAATTCCTTATTTCATCTAGTGTATGATTGATCAGTAAGCCTTCTTGGGCACTGAATGAGTGATTATTGGTTTCTTAACAGTTGTTCCTATAACATATATGTGAAGTTTTATATTCTCAATGATATTCCACATCTTTTCTCACCCTCAAAAATATCCCGTATCTTGTCTCAAGTCTAGATAATGTTATATGCTGATAAATGTTTATGGTTAATAATGGTTATTGTAGTTTGAGGCATATTACCTCTTGAATGTTTGCCAGCTTCATTTTTCCCTGTATATTACATGGAGTATCATTTTCTACTATGTAGGCAGAATGGATCTAGTTCTGTTCTTTAATAGCATATTTAGCCTTAATAAAAATTTAAAAGTTGCAAGATATCCTATATTTTGCCAATATTTGCTGGGGAGGCTGCATATGTTGCTTCAGTCATGGAGTAAGGTGTGCCTGATTTGTTTTTTCTTTTTGAGTACTTATTCGTCAATCTATGCTTGTGCAGGTTGTTAATCGGAAACACCAGGGATATGGGCTTCCAGCGGATATATGGAGCCTTGGATGCACTGTATTGGAGATGTTAACCAGACGGTTTCCATACCCTAATCTTGAATGGGTGCGTGCCATTTTTGCGAGAAGTTTACTCTTTGTGGTCCATAATGGTGATGACAATGTGTTAGATTATGCATCTCTTTGACCTCTATTTTGTTTTTGACAGCATCATCTCTTCTTGTGTCTCAACAGATGCAGGCATTATTTAAGATTGGAAAGGGAGAGCCCCCTCCGGTTCCCGATTCTCTTTCGAAAGATGCACAAGATTTCATCCATCGATGCCTACAAGTTGATCCAGCGAATCGTCCTACTGCTGCTCAGCTCTTAAATCATCCATTTCTTAATAGACCCCTTACGACATCTTCTGGATCAGGGTCTCCTTACCATCACCATGGGCCGAGTTGAAAACATTTATTCAGCTATAAGTTGTGATGGTAATAAGGTAATGCTTTGTATTCCACAATTTCATATTGCTCTCTCCACCCCATAATTCCATGAAACTGAACTAAAAATAATTCCAAAATCAATACGTTGACTGATTAATATCTTTGCCTTTGAAAACAGCTCTGTCCAACACTACAGTACAGATGCAGGACTATTTATCCCCGCTCTGTAACTTGCTCCTGTATATCCAGTGTTCAGCCATCAAATCTTTGGCTTACGCTTGTAGAGTGCATGTGTGTTATAACTTCATCAATTTTCACAGGATCGGCTAACAGGATCCATGAGTTTCGAAGAACAATCAACGGTCTGCCACCTTCCCAGCTGTAGATCTTGCACCATGGAGCATTCTGGTATTGAATTATTCTAGTGTCAGTTTGTCTGTTGTAGGAATATGATTTTTCGTCCTCACTTTTTTTTCCCCAGTTTGATAGGTGTTTGATATCTCATGTCTTTTCCCCTTGTAGTTTCAAATTAAGTTAATTAGTGGGTTAAAGATTTGTATTGGCAAGTTGTGGTAGGTAGTTTTGTAAGCATTGGAAAGGAATAACGATTTGTATATAATTTGTTATTTGACAGTGTCACATTTGGCATTTTTTTTAATATGCAAAAGTATGAATTTACCATTCTCTGGTATTTTCTGGTATTTTAAATGTTTCACCATTCTCTGTCTTTTATTTTATATATAGACTATGCCTTTTGCTTTATATATATAATATATATATATATATATATATATATATTTCCCATTGTAGTTTCAAATTAAGTTAATTAGTGCCTTTTGCTTTATATATATAGATAAATATTTTATGTTCTCTGTTTTACCGTTGTTGACACTATTAAAAATAGTTGACATTAAATTGAGCGGCACTGATGGTAATGGTATGACAGTACGTACGCGTTTAGAACAATTTCCAAGTAATCAAAGCGAATGAAAAGTCTTTTATGACCAACTTCCAACTTTATTCTGGTAGAGTTGTACGAGTCATTCATAAGAAAATTAAATTACAACAGCAGTCCTTGATGTTAAATGTATTTCGACATAAACCATGCACTTTTGGAAATTACAGTACGACTACTGATCTCAACTAGAAAACATCAAAGTGCACACACAAATTACGCCCGAACAATAACCACCAAGATTAGGATATCCCACAACCCATATAAAATCAAGCATCCTCCAAATAGCAACTAAACATCTCCAGGCACGTTAGTGGAGTATAGCTCTCAGTTAGTTGAGCTATTCTATATCCACTTATGTGAGTAGAAGTTCGAAACCCTAAGATAATCAATATTTGTGTAAACTCCCTTTCCCAATTCTAAAATGCAAGTTTAACTTTGAAGTAAAAAAAAGCACCTTACTTCTATGGTTTTTTTTGTTTTTTAGACAATGTGATATTCTAAATTATATAATGTGTGAAGAGAGAGATCAAACTCGAGTGCAAGGAAGCGGTCAAACTGCTCTTTCCCAACTGCATATGCCACATGAGATACTTATACAAGAGAGAATACTAGTGCCAGTCAATTAGCGAAAGTGTGCGATGATTGTGATGTGGGCATCATAGCAGCACGATCCATAATCATCACTTCTTCTACGCGATTGACCCTAGCACTTCTACTTGTGCAATTTATTCTTTGCATTTGGGTCTGGACTGGGACCAGTACACAAATAAAAATGGGCTCTCTAGAGTTGCAGTTTCTGGTGGCCCAAAGTCAATTTCATTTCAACCCAACCCAACCTTTGGCCTTGCGTCTTCCATTCCCACCGGCTTCATTCATGAGCACCATCATCTGTGATGCAGATGATAACACAATGGCGCCATCCTCCATCGGATAAAATGAGAGAATAAACCGCACCTTTTATAAGCTCCCGCACGCTACGCATCCCTCCCTCCCCACGTGACCGCCAAGATCGGAAACTTACTCTCTCCTCCTCCCTCCAATCACACCCACACCCACACACTCTCTCTCGCTGCAATCGCCGTCGCATAATCTTCTCTCCGGCACTTCCCAGGTACTGGCGATTCTCCCCTTCCCAATCGATCTCAATTTTCGCGCCTTTCTGCGAATCATTTTCCTAGGGTTTGTTCTTCTCGCCTTCCCATTTGCTTTGTGTGATTATTCCTCTGTTTGTTCCTTAGGGATTTTATGATTGATCTCCGATTGCATTTCTGTCTGTTTTTATTTTCAAATTTTCACTGTTCAATCAACATCTGCCCGTACAATTGTATTCGGAAGGATCATTTTTTGCTCAGGATCGTTCCGTATAATTGATCTCGCAGATTGCATAAACTGTGAAGTTCATGTTTCGTCCGGTCAAATTAGGCTTATAGTTTTTGTTTGTCAAAGTAAATATGCATGCTCATTTACTTATGCTTTATAAAAAAATAAAAATAAAAGAATTTCTTTTATGGGTAGATGCATGCATAAGTTTTTTTGTATTTTTTCCCACATTTTTGCTGTAAGGTTGAAATCCTTGAGTGTAGTACTTTTCTCTTTCTAAATCACGGTTGCTCCTTCCAATAATTGACAAAAAGTTTGTTCCTTTGGAAGTCTTTATCAGAATTTAGTGAAAAGATATAATCTATTTAGTTTGTCTACCACTAAGATTTAAATCTGTGTGAGGTGCTCCTTGTTATGCACCAATTCCTTGTTCTTGCATTTCTTGATTGCTAACAATGATATGCTGGTATATATTCACTTTAAACTTAAAAGAAGGCTATAAATTGTAAAACAGAAATCTTAGGAAATGTTTGTAATTTATGTTGTGCCTAATATCTTAATAGGATTTCTTTTTGTAATTAATTTTTTTAATCAGTTACCACTTACAACTATAAACTGGCGCCCATCTGTTAGATTATCTGTAATTTACTGTATCTTACTTTTGGAATTGTTTCATTGTTTTATCGGCCAATGCATGTGATGATCATTCTCCCTTGTACCCCCCTAAAAAAATGATTGTGCTCATATTGGTGACTAGTCCATACCTTTTTATCATATTCTGATATATTTTCTAGAAGGATAAGCACAAGCTATGCATATGCAACTTGATGACGATAGAATAGGAATAGGCTATATGGGATGAGAGTGGGTTGGTTGGAAGAAGGAACAAATTAAACATGGAATATTCTGTAATTAAAGTGCTATCCTTGGCTATCAAATCTATTGTTAAATTGTTTTATATGGAGTAGTGGTTCCTATGCAGAGGCAATTTCGTATGTGTTTTTATTTTTTATTTTTTTTATAATTTCATGTTGAGTGTTCTGTAGTTGGAAGGATCCATATAGAAACCTTACAATTTTTGATTAGATACATTCCAAAATTTCATTTGCTTGAAATACCCTTTGCTTAAATTGGATTTGTTGTGTAGTAATTATCTGGGGCATTTTTCTAGTGTTCCTTGCAGGTAGTATTGTATGCAAACAGAAAATTGTGCTTATTTGATCTCAGAATCCCATGGTGTTGTTCATTTGCACTACTTTTGTAATATGGTTCTTATTGACTGACATGACTTATGTTTCTTTAACTGTTTTCTGTCTTATGTTCTTTTAATTGCTGAATAAATAAACAATTTTTGTTTTTCAAAGTCATGTGAATACATTGTATATCAAAACTGGAAAATTGGTAATGCTTGAATTGTGCAATTTATAAATGTTATATAACAACAGTAAGTGAAAAAAATCATCCCTTGTCGTCACAATGTTCTTTCCTAAGATTTAAAAAAAATAAAAAATCATTTTGCTTGTAAGTCAAAAGATGTTTGATTGGCTACGTTAAATGGACTTGGGTTTCAAATTCGGCATGTAAAGCTTTTTAGTTCCAAATAGTAGTAGAAAATGACACCACTCAGATAGCATGTTGGATGTTCAACTACGTAGGAAATATTCAGAGAACACTGGTGGTGCAAATTTTTTTTCTTTTCTTTTTGTGGGGACACAACTGTTGGATTTGTCCTTTAAAATGAAATCATTAGAGAGATCTTAAGCATTAATTTACATGTTTGTTATGTATGAAATACATTGTTTAGCAACCTAGTTTGTACTGCTCATCTGATTATTGTTACAATCATTTTATATGTGCTCAAGCAAATGGAAGAATAATATTCTCTCTCCTTTGTCTTGATGAATTTCAGGTTCTCTTTGTAGATGGCTAAAGTTAACAAGTTGCGACGTGGATCTGACTCCCAAGCTTTAAGGATGTCCCGGTACCCATTAAAGGTTCTTAAAGGCGTCCATTCAAAAAAGAAATCTCACAAAGCAGTGGAAAAGAAAGATTGGGAAGATGCGACGTGTTCAGTCTGTATGGAGTTCCCTCACAATGCTGTTCTCCTTCTTTGTTCCTCTTATAATAAGGGTTGTCGCCCTTATATGTGTGCTACTGGCCATCGGTATTCCAACTGTCTTGAACAATACAAGAAAGCATACACAAAAGTATGTTCAATTCAAAGTTCGCAACCATGGACTGGATCAATGGATAGTTTAGGTTTGAATTTAACTGAAGGTGAGCGCAATGAAAAGACGGAATTACCGGAGCTTTTGTGCCCGCTTTGTCGGGGGCAAGTGAAGGGTTGGACAGTGGTGGAACGAGCACGGAAATATCTCAATGCCAAGAAGAGAACTTGCATGCAGGATAACTGTTCATTTGCTGGAAGTTATAAAGAGCTCAGGAAACATGTTAAGTCAAAGCACCCATTGGCACGGCCTCGAGCAGTGGATCCGCTACTTCAAGAAAAATGGAAGAGGCTTGAGTGTGAAAGAGAGCGGAGTGATGTTATTAGCACAATAATGTCATCTACACCAAGGGCAGTGATCGTGGGGGATTATGTGCTGGAGCCAAACAACGGTGGCATTTATAGTGATTCTGATTCTGATTCTGATCTAGATGATTACATGGATGATTTAAGGTTAGGTTCATTTGATTTTGGAATCATCCCACGGAGTAGGTATCAAAGGGACTACGACTCATTGGATGAGGATGATTTTTCGCATGCTGCAGCTTCTAATTCTGCTGCTGCACCCCGACGTAATTATCGAAGAGGCTATATAAGGGTTCGAAGGGCTGGAAGGGTTAGGGGGCAGGCGCATCGTGGAAATAGAGAAGCCCGGCGATTTTTATGATTAAAACGGCCTAAAACTAGGGGAAGACTGCATTCTACTTTCACAATTGGTTTTTTTTTTACTGTATTCACCGCATTGCTGCACCTTGTTGTTATGTGTACCGGTCAGAACTATTATCATTTCATTGGAAAGTGAGGCAGTTGACCCCGCTGTTTGGGTTAGTAATAGCATTTGCTTCTGTGGCCTGATTTGCACACTGTGATTAGTGACAGGTTACTGATTAACAGATTGTAGAAAAAGCAAATGGCATCGCATTGCCCCCTGGATATTTTAGGGCATTTTCACACTCAATTTCCCTCGTAGTAGGTTGTACGGATCAGTTATCATAAGCCCTCGTAGTAGGTTGTATGGATCGGTTATCGTTTGGTTATGATTGTTCGTTATTTGAACAGGGACAAAAATTGTGCTTTCATTTTTTGTTAAATTCTAAATTCAGTGCCTTACTGTGTTGATTCTTTTGCCAATTTATAGCTTGTGCCGGGCTTTGTTTATGTTGGCCACCTCTTGCTCTTAAGCTTTGCACTGCGCATATGGTATTTATTTTCAGGGCCCATCCAAATACCTTTGAAGTTCATTTAGGCTCCCTATGTAATTTGAGCAGGTCATCCCACAGATAATTTTTTTTATTTATAATTAAAGTAAATTACTTTTTCTTTTGGTCAAACAATAAAAATATCATTGATAAAAGTCGAAAAGCTCGATTATAATAACCACAAAGACAACCAATCACTTAAACTCATATTCTGACCCAAACAAGGACCCATTGAAGCAAATTACTTGAAGAATTTGGTTCTGATATGCAGCTTCCTCTAGAGTAAATGGATTTGATATGATATTTTCGCATATATGGTATAAATTATGTGCTGTAACTTGCTTGTTTCGAGTCTTTTTGACTTGGCAAGCTGTTTAATGCTATTTCTACACACAGGGGTGGACCTATTAAGGCGTAAGGAGGTGCAGCTGCACCTTTTCTAACCGGAAAAACCATTGTAGGTGCTTCAAATTGCCCATTTGCTCAATTGGTGTACAGATTACCTTATTTCCATTTTCAACATTTAAGTAAATGTCTTTGTCCTTTTACTTTTATTTATTTTTATATTACTCAATTTACTTAAGTTTACAATATAAATAAGGAAGTACTCTTCATTTAGATTCAAATAAAAATACTAAAAAATCAAATTCCCACAAAATCAAAATATGAAAATTCGGTTTTAGTTCAAAATACGATTTAGGCTAAAAATAATGGCTCATTAAGTCAATATATACTTCATACTAAAATCCCATAAAATTAAGTTTTCTTATTTGATGTATAAGGAATATAAGCCGTTAAAAATTATCTTGAGAAAATGATTATTCCGAAAAACCATTTTTCATACTTAGTCAAAATTGCACCTCCGCTAAAAAATTTCTGGGTCCGCCAATATCTACACGTGCCCCTATTTGATGGATCTTAAGTAACAAAAAGAGCAGGATAAATGGGTAAAACTGTAAAAGATAGAAGACCCATTCAAGCAAGTAAATAATATTTTCATCTGAATTAAGTACATGAACATCCCAGATCATAAAGTAATTGAACAACCCAGATCAAACAGCATGATTTTTCTCAGCCACTTTGGACCCTTTGTTGCAGTGCCATGACAATCCTTTCACTACACCCCTTAATTTCCTCTGCTCAAATACACCAAGAAAAATATATTAATTACCATACCCAATTTTGGCATATGAATTTTAAAAAAAGAAGAAAAATGTGAAAGCAACAATTTGATTATTATGCAAGTGATTTACCAAAAAGTTAGAATTGGGTTCTGATCCAGTGGCCTTTTTGTTCCCGCAAATGATGGATTTGGGATTGCACGATATGTCTACTTCTGGGACTAAGCGCTGATATCTCCATTTGTTTTTTGTTCTTCTGAGTCTCACTGGAGTTGTGAACCTTTTGCCACCCACCTGCTATGTACACATACATTTCAGTTTGATAATTTATACATTCATGTGCATTTTTACTATCGGGAGTGATTGTCTGGTACCGGATACCAATCTACACCTATTATATTGTCGTATCAACAAAACATCGATAATGTAACAAGTACTGTAGATGGGTACCGCTACCAAACAATCTTTTTTATATACATGAAAACTTACCCTCAGCTTAGGCTTTGAACCACTCCTAGGCCATTGCACCTGTTGGGAACCACCAGTTGTTCTTAGCTCTTGAGCATAAGCAAGGAGGTGAGCCCGGCGATCATAGCCGCCTGTTTTTGCCATCTGATGAGGCTTCCGGGAGTTCTGGTTGGGCTTAATCTTCTTAAACTGATCAGTTTTCTGATGGGAATGGGAAGCTGATGATGGTGATGGTGCTTCAACATAAACGGTGATGATGACTTCCTTCTTGTTAGGCCTCTCTTTTGTGCCATTCTTCTTCTTCTCCTCCTGCTCTTTCTCCAACTCTTGTTTAGCCATGGTTTTGGGATGTGGTTTTGCTTGTGATTGAATCATAGAATTTGTTCTTGAAAATAGAATTCCAACCTACTCATGGAAACACAGTTAGACAAGTGTAATACACTTGAAAGCAACAAAAACATATATGAAAATAATCAACAGGTAAAAATATAATTCCTCCCTCTTATCATTTACCTACCTTTTTATTTATTTATTTTTTTATACCCGTAAAACATATACTGAAAAAGAATTACGTTACTTAATTCCCAAAAACCATATTCAGGAACTCGAACCTTAATCCTAATTTTTTTTCTCTAAAAAAAATATGACTAACAAATTAATTTGTTTCCATGGCAAACCAAGGCAGCCTCGAGTTTAATAACAAAGAGAGAGGCAAACCACTAGTCTCATTATCAAGCCATGGCGGTCATGGCCTGTTCATTGTTTGTTGTGGCAGCCAAATTCTAGAACTTTTAACAAATCTTTTTGTTAGTTTAGGATAATTTTATAGTAAAATTCAAAATGTGGGTGGAATTGAAAGAACTCTGGTTGCGTTTGGTTATTGGGAATAGGAAATTATTTGTTTTCCTATATTTGGTAAGTTCAGGCTTTTCAAATGATTTTTTAGCTTATGGGAAAATATGGGGAAAATGTAACCCTCCATCTAGCTTGGGAAATCCACAACAAGCATTAATTACAACTTTTTATGACTAATTTACCACTATTAACAATTAAAAATACCATGACAAACATGAATTACACTTTTTAATATGCTTTTTGATTTAGGGATATAACTGGAAAACTAAACAAAAGTATTTCCAATCCCTACACTAACCAAACATAGGAAATGAAATAAAATGATGTTTCATAGCTAATTATTTTCCTAGTATTACCAATCATGGGAAAAGAATCTTTGATTTCCCTTCCCATGAGAAACTATATGGAAATTAATTTCCCATTAGTTCATTTCCATAAACTAAGCAAAACTTGAGAGTGACAATAGCACCACTTTATTTCGATATAAATAATTTTCCCTTATCAAGAAAATAATATAAATCTTCTACAGGGCTAAAAAAAGAAGATTATAAATGTTTTCAATAATGCAGTGGTGCAAATCAATATTGGCCTTTCTATCTTCGCCGAAATTTATGTGCTCCAAGTACAAAACGACCTACCATACAAAAATGAATTCCACATATTTTCTATTTAGCACGCATTTATTTATACTATTTTGCTGTCAAGCTGCTAGCTAGTGCCATCTGACCAGGACAACTTTGGACTGGAAATTGAAATTGAGTTCAGCCAGACTCAAATCATTTGGGCAAAGTGCTCAAACCCATTTGCTGTCAGAAGTTTAGGTCCATTAACATAGAAATTGGGCATTCACAAAAATGAAAATGATATGGGCTTATAACTCATCTGAGTTTAGGGCACAAGAGAACCAGTCTACCACCAAACTGACAATCTATAATGCATGAATGCTTCCTACCCAAATAAAAATAGCATGGGAATTTTGCACTAAAAATTACAAATGAACTGCTAGATAGGAATTAAAATTTTGCTTATAAGATTTCAAGCTGAAACCAACTCTTGAAAAGAGAAGAAGAGGAAACCTCGTACCCTTAACAATGTCACTAAAGTTATCAAATCTCTTCGTTAAATTTGTTCACCAAATGATGTGTCAGTATACGCATTAGTATCTCACTTATTATAATATATCTCTAAAGTCATCAAATTTTGTCAGATATTCTCAAACTGTTGACATTACCGAAATAAATATCTCCGAAATTTTGGAGAAATCCTGGAAATATATTGCTCCCCTTGCCCCCCCATTATCAGCAACCCCAGCTACGGATATTTTGAGAGATGTTTCGGTAATATCGGAGATATTTAAAACCTTACTCATGTTATAGTAAGTCTACGTAGTCCATTCACTCTGGTTCGCCATATATAATATGGGGATAAATACACCTCTTATCCAATTGCCCTGCTCACAACAACAAAGTAAATCCAGCATTGCCTACGCAAGTTTGTGTTCTTTCATTGTTTTCATTTGGATTTTAGTTGATCTCATAAATCTTTGTAGGGTTTTGCAAAATATCTCTAGCCTAGTACAATTCATATTCTAATCCATTGGTTAATGACGTTTTACATTAAGTAGCTAGCTTTATCAAAAAAAATTCCCCAATAAGACGAGAGAATCCTAGGGTTTAGACAAATTAGTACTTATTATGTTTCATAAAAGAAAACAATCAAAATTTTGTTTTTGTTTACCAACTATCCATTTCATCTTTCAAGCCAATGGATACTACACTAAAAATCTCATGCCACAAGAGCAAACTTGTGGCATTCTCTTTTTGAAACGGAAAAAACAAAATCCATTCAAGTTGAGTATTAGTGACATTAATAATTGTGAATAGTAGAATTGTATGTATACAAAACGTATATCAATGATGACGACTGCCATATGGTACAGTCGTTCACGAGCACGTAAATAATTCTTTTAATAATTTTTTAACTAGAAAGGAAATATTTAAAATAACATTCTTTCAAGTATCAATTTATGAACCTTATTTATTTTTAACAATAATTTTGTCCGACACTGAACAGAAATAGAAAGTGTGAGAGAGAGAGAGATCTTCAGGCACCACACACCGAGGTTGCCCCCATGCTTCACCAAAGGGCAGAAGCCAATTTTTTCCTTAACCCCATCAGTCATCTATGAGCCGCCCCCAGTTGTGATGCTGTGGGTTGTGACCCTTCTCATTTTTGTTACTACACCCTTGGAGTCTTGACCCATATATATATCTCTCTCTCTTGGTTTATGCATAAAAACCATTTGCTTCATGCCCCTTGTTTTTGTCTGTTGGCCATTGGGAGCCCCATGCGCCACTTCACATTTCACATTCCTTGCTTACCTTTGAGTGCTTGACCTGTTCCGCCCTTTAACTTTTACCATTATATTGATCGATCTGTCCATTTGGACTATTTTAATGGTACAAGATCCAATCAATCATTTCTAAATTTGTATATTTTATGGGATCTAATCTCTATTAAACAAGTTAATCAAGCAACGAAAACTAGTTTACAACTTTTCTCCACCAACATTGTTTGAATGCTTTAAGCTGCCCTTTCCATATATACTGCTGCAACACCGATTCCCAAAATTCAAAATTCTCCACTACTCATGGTTTTAATTTGTGCACTTGGAAACAGAAAATGATTATTAAAAAAATCATATATGAAACGTAAATTATGTCCTTTCACAATTTTACTTTACTTATAATTTTACTCCAATCAAAGAATTAGTTTCAAAGATTCCAAGAATAATAATAATCCAGGAGATGGATTGAAATTGAAAACTGTTATTTATACTTCTTTCTTGAAATTTTACAAACGAGAAGGAATACATGATGACTTTTTTGAAGTACTAATAACAAGTACTTTGAAATTTTTCAAAATATTAAGTTGTTAACTCATGAATTATCTTGCACAATGCATGAGACGTCCACTCTTAACCTAACATATATTAATTCTTTGGGTAGTTTTCTAATCCCAACTCACCTATACCTAACCAACAACACAAACAAAAAAGAAATGGATATTTTCTTTTAATATCTCAATCAAAGAACTTAATTTTATGAATTGCAATCATGATACAGTACCATTCTGTGATGGTAATTTAGTCATATAGAATAGTTCATATAGGAAACTTGTAATTACGAAACAATAATAATATAATATGATATGAAGGAAAAGAAGCTTTAGAGAATACCGTGAGATATGAGCTTTAGAAATTGTTCATCCAAAACCTCACCCTAAAATTGATACCATCATCAAATTAAAATGCATTGATACAATTGTTGTTTCCTTGCTTGAGCATGGTTCATGAGTAAAATGCATTGAAGTTTTCAACTTATATCATGCTCGAGCACGGTATATGTATATATAGTCACTTTCATCTTCTTAAAACCACATCCCCCCATCCTCTATTTCTTTTATCTATGTAAAACTACTTAAACGAAATTAATAGAATCCTATTATATTGTATGAATAGAGAAAAATTTATGTGTGGTCATGTGTTATCTTTTAACTAAATTATTCTGTCACTCAACACTGATACGTGACAAAAATGATGACTTCACTTGAACTTTTTCGTGTAATGGGAGCTCATGGTTACCTCTCACTATGTGTAATGTAGTGCTCATAGGCCCTTTAGGCCTCCAAAGGGACAAACAGTTTTGTACCCTAGGGCAACTGAGGACATAGTGAGAGAGGAAGCCCCCCACCACCACCCCTTTAGGCCTCCATATTATTGCATTTATGGGTTTTTGACATTGGTTTTAAGTGAAAATAATTATATTCTATCTTCAAAGGAAGTTAATTATTACATGATATAGATACATACGTACAAAAATAAATAGATGTTGACCACACATTACATATATGGTCCCCTTCCTCTCTTCCTCCCTGCTATCTACTGCCCCCTTCCAGTCTATGAGCTTCCTTGATAAGCTTCCTCATCTCTTCAAGGACGTACGGGTACGACTTACTAGACCAACATGTGATCATTCAATTTTTTTTTATTTTTTTTTTGATACAAGGAGTGGGAAGAATCGAACATACAATTTTAGATGCAAGAATAAATACTCTTAACTTGAGCTCCAAGCTTATTGTATCATTCACAAGCTTTCTCAAACATGCTGTTTAAAAAAATAAAATAAAAAAGGGCATTACATTAAGGGACATAGCCCGAAAACAAAACAAAATTAAATTATGCAAGGAAAACCAAAGCATCCATTTTGCAGAAAAATAAAACTAGATGGGTTTTTCACTAGCTAATTGATTTGCGAGATTTGTGAAGTTTTAATACGAAAAATAACAAGAAAAAAAATTTCAAACCATCGAGGTTTTTTCGAGACATTTCCTACAAAAACGACTACCGCAAGACTGTCCACCCTCTTCCAACCACAAATATATAAACAGCTTGCAATTTTCCCTCTACTTATATTTTACGAAACGATGCCGTTTTAAATTTAAGGGTTGAACACTTGGTAGATTTTAGTATTTTTAGCATTTAAAAATTAGATGGAAAATGAATTAAATAAGCATGATACAAACATCAAACCACACAAGAGAACCATGTTTCCTATCAATTCCAAGAAAAAGACTTCATTCCATTTAATGAATGGAATTGTGTCGACTGGGGAACGTAGCATCTAGGCAGTGTTGCAATGAATTTAAATTCATCAAATTAAAAAACAAAAAACCAAAAAACATCTCCCTACAAATCTATGAGTAATGAGTGCATACGCCCACCTAATCAGATTGAATTTTTGGTGCCATTATCCGAACAAACCTCTTCAATTTTTATTTTTGTTTTTTATAAATTATTTTTTATTGGCGGCAGGAGACCGAATTATGTACCTGTGGCTCTCGACATGGCTGGCTCCAGCCATTAACCTCAGCCACAGCAGCAGCCAACTCGCGCCGACACCTCCTTCCCCGTCCTCAACCCAGTCCAACTGGCTCCTCTCGTTCAGGGCCCCACCCGTCCTAGCGTCATACGTGTCCACTGTCCCTCCGCCATCAAACGCCTATATAAACTCCCTCCTCTCTCACTCTTTTTCCTCGGAAAATAAATCCCACAGAAAAAGAAAAAGCACAGAACCCAAAAGAGAAAAAGATTCTGATCGGCCCTTTTATCTTTCTCACTCTCACACTGCACGACACCAAAAAAGAGTGCACGACGCACGACGCACACGACAGTTCGTCATGACGGCCTCCGTCCAGAACCGCCAATTCACCCGTCTCGACGCCCCCATAAACGGCGTCGTCCGCTCCTTCAACTTCTCGGATCTCACTCGCCCGAAAACCACGGCAAACTTCGTCGAAAACGATGAGGCTTCTTACTTTTCTTCTTCCGACGACGATGACGAAAATGACATCCCCGGCGGCGAGTACGGGGATTTAATCCGCAAGGGCAACAGCGAACTAGAGCCGTCGATCTTGGACCCCAGAGATGAGGCCACGTCGGACAGCTGGGTGCACCGAAACCCATCCATGGTCCGCCTCACCGGAAAACACCCCTTCAACTGCGAAGCCCCTTTGGCCCGCCTCATGCACCACGGCTTCATCACACCGGTGCCGCTCCACTACGTCCGCAACCACGGCGTGGTCCCCAAGGGCACGTGGCAGGACTGGACCGTGGAGGTCACCGGCCTGGTCCGCCGCCCAGCCCGGTTCACCATGGAGCAGCTCGTCCGCGAGTTCAAGTCACGTGAGTTCCCCGTGACCCTGGTCTGCGCGGGAAACCGCCGGAAGGAGCAGAACATGGTGAAGCAGACCATCGGCTTCAACTGGGGCCCCGCCGGAGTCTCCAACTCCGTGTGGCGCGGCGTGCCGCTTTGCGACGTGCTCAAGCGGTGCGGGATCTACGGGCGCAAGAGCGGGGCCCTCAACGTGTGCTTCGAGGGAGCCGAGGACCTGCCAGGTGGCGGCGGCAGCAAGTACGGCACGAGCGTGAAGAAAGAGGTGGCGATGGACCCGTCGAGGGATATAATTCTGGCGTACATGCAGAACGGCGAGCAGCTGATGCCGGATCACGGGTTTCCGGTTCGGGTCATCATACCCGGGTTCATCGGAGGCCGGATGGTGAAGTGGCTGAAACGCATCGTCGTAACGACGCGGGAATCGGATAATTATTATCATTATAAGGACAACAGGGTGCTGCCGTCGCATGTCAATGCGGAGCTTGCTAACGCTGAAGGTAACGGTTTTTATCGAACACGTTATCTGTGCCTTAATTCAATTTAAGCGTTTTGATTGGTCCGTGTTGATATGTGTGTGTTTTTTTAACTTTTCACCGGAGCTGATGTTTGTTACTGTGGGTTTGTGTGCAGCGTGGTGGTACAAGCCGGAGTATATAATTAACGAGCTGAATATAAACTCCGTCATAACGACGCCGTGTCATGAGGAGATTCTGCCTATAAACTCGTGGACCAGTCAGAGGCCGTATACCATGAAAGGCTACGCGTACTCAGGTGAGAAGGGTTTGCTTTTCTTTTATTTTTCGGGTACATAATTTGTGTTTATATTATTGGAACTGCAGGCATTTATGTTTATTTTTTCGTTTAGGGGTTTTTTTTTTTTTTTGGTTTTTTGTGTGGGTGTCAAAGGTAGAGAATCTTACACGGAGATGAATGAAACACGTTACATATTTGATAAATATAGTTGACTTGGGTGCATCCAAAACCTCATTAACGTATTTGCTTCATTTTTACTTTATATAAATTACAGTTTGACTTATTTGTGAAAATAATTTATAAAAAATTCAAAAATAAACGTTGGTTTTGTCAAAGCAGGTATTTATCAAGTGTTTTGGAACTACTTGTATATTAGAATTATTGAAACGTCATAACTTTTTATTTTTTTCAAAAATAAAAAAGGGAAAAAAGAGAGTGTTTCCACTTTTCGTAACTGAGTGTGTTTTACAGGGGGCGGGAAGAAAGTGACACGAGTAGAGGTGACAATGGACGGAGGGGACACGTGGCAGGTGTGCACACTAGACCACCAGGAAAAACCAAACAAGTATGGAAAGTACTGGTGCTGGTGCTTTTGGTCACTGGAGGTGGAGGTCCTCAGCCTGCTTGTAGCTAAAGAGATTGCAGTGAGGGCTTGGGACGAGACCCAAAACACCCAGCCTGAGAAACTCATTTGGAATGTCATGGTAAAAGACCTTTTTTTCTTTTTCTTCAATTTATACAGTTTACTTTTTTAACAAAGTAATATTCTAAATTAATATACATAAAGAGAAATCAAAACCGAATGTGAACTTACTTAATCAACTAACTTAATCTACATATTCCAACTTAATAATAAATTTGGTAGGCCAAGTTGGGCATGGCTATTTGGTGTGGTCAAATCAAACTGTCACTATCTGCCTATACCATGATTTGGAATTTAGGCCAGTAATGTGATGCCATGTGGGCCATTGAATTTGTGCTTCAAACCTTGGACCCTTGAGCCTTGGAAGCCCACAACCTTGGATCCCTGCTGTTGTTCGTATAAAGAATATTTTGGACCGTGCACGCACTTCTCTCTAGTGTTGTGTGGGTTGTCTGGTTTTTTTTGTTATTATATTTGGTCTTTGTTTGCACCGGTGCCTCATTGAGAGGTGGACAAAGAGTCTAGGAGTTGAATATTCTAAAGTTCTCATGACTGCAACTGATAACCACAATAAAATATGGGAGCTGGAACTGCTCCACCATTATTGGCCAATTTGATTGAGATTATATGAATTCTTTAAAATCAGTTTATAACTTGTTGATCGATTATAACTGCATTTTTTTATCGAGTAACGTTACATGTATCATATTTATTAATTATGTTTTATTTATTTATAGAGATGTGATTTTTTTCTTCTAATCAATAACTATAGTACAAATAGTTTTAGGGACTAATTGATATGTGCTTATGATTTTTTTTCTTTTCTTTTTCCAGGGAATGATGAACAATTGTTGGTTTCGAGTTAGAAGCAATGTGTGTAAGCGACACAAAGGAGAGATTGGGATCGTGTTCGAGCACCCAACTCAACCTGGAAACCAATCAGGCGGTTGGATGGCCAAAGAAAAACACTTGGATTATGAATCCAACACAACCCTCAAGAAGAGTGTCTCCACACCTTTCATGAACACCACTTCATCCAAAACCTACTCACTGTCCGAAGTCGAGAAGCATAACTCTCCTCAGTCCGCCTGGATCATCATTCAAGGCCACATCTATGACTGCACTCGCTTCCTCAATGACCATCCTGGTGGCGCTGACAGCATCCTCATCAACGCCGGCACAGATTGCACCGAAGAGTTTGATGCCATCCACTCGGACAAGGCCAAGAAAATGCTTGAGGACTATAGAATAGGCGAGTTGGTAACCACAAATTACGCTCCCGACTCCACATCCAATTCCCCTAACATATCTGTGCATGGGCCACATAGAACATCATCAGAAGATATTTCATTTCTCGTAACCCCATTAGCCCCGATCAAAGAAATCACGCCGGTTAGAAGCGTCGCGCTTACTCCACGTGAGAAGATCCCATGCAAGCTCGTGGCCAAGACATCCATTTCTCATGACGTGAGGCTCTTCAGGTTTGCGTTGCCTTTAGAAGACCAAGTTCTGGGATTGCCAGTAGGCAAGCACATTTTTGTGTGTGCCACAATTGAGGGCAAGCTTTGCATGCGGGCTTACACACCAAGTAGCTCAATTGATGAAGTTGGCTACTTTGATTTGGTGGTCAAGATTTACTTCAAAAATGTTCACCCTAAATTCCCCGATGGGGGGCTCATGTCACAGCACTTGGACTCTCTGCCAATAGGTGCAGCCATAGACATAAAGGGTCCATTGGGGCACATAGAGTACACTGGCCGTGGTCACTTTTTGGTCAACGGCAAGCCCAAGTTTGCAAAGAAGCTTGCCATGCTGGCAGGTGGGACCGGGATCACGCCCATTTACCAAGTGGCTCAAGCCATATTGAAGGACCCAGAAGACGAGACTGAAATGTATGTGGTCTATGCGAACCGTACAGAAGACGACATTTTGCTGAGGGAAGAGCTTGATGCTTGGGCTAAGAAGTATGAGAGGTTCAAGGTTTGGTATGTGGTGGAGAATGGCAGGGAAGGGTGGGAATACAGCGTGGGCTTCATCACCGATACTATAATGAGGGAGCACCTTCCAGATGGATCGGACGGTTCTCTTGCATTGGCATGTGGGCCCCCACCGATGATCAAGTTTGCTGTGCAGCCCAATTTGTTGAAGATGAACTATGATACCACAGATTCGTTGCTGGTGTTTTGAAGGGTATTTGTAGTGGTTTAACTTTATATGTGTACATATTTATATCACTGTTCCTCCTCAATTATGTGTATCTGTTCAAATTTTTGTATTATTTTCCTTCTATTTTTCCCACTTTGGAAAAAACAGGGGGACTTTTCTTTTGGTATTTCTCGTGTTGAGAAATATGTCAAGGCCATTCTATATATAGTTTTGTAGCCAAGTCTTTGGCTTCCCTTGCTCTATATAATATAACAAGCAGCTATATGTGGTATGTTTACGCGGATGAGTTTATTTTAAGACGAGTGATACAACTGGTTGCGTATAATTAATTGTTAACCGTAAATTTATTGAACTAATTCACAATGCATCTATGATTAGTAATCATCCACACATTAACACAATGAGTTGGGTACCCTTTGTATATTTTCTTCTTTGGTAAGTTGAAAGGTCAGCTAACCTAGTTTCCACATCCACCCAACATGTATTTTGCATGCCATTTGTTTATGATGGAAAAAACAGCTAAGAGAATCTTCTTGCATATATTGTATAATATATATGTTGTAGTTGTCATGTTTCCCACCTGAGGAGGTTGAGTGATGAAGTTTAGTTTCTTCATTTATCCATGCATGAACCTTGCTCTCCAAACGCTAAACAATTCCTAGTTCTTGCATAAGCGACAAAATTCTTCTATTTTAATATAATATAAATATAAATAGAGAATTAGTCATTTTTGTGTAACCAGCTGTGAGATTAGGCTTGTGGGCAATTTGGCTTGAGCCGTTTTTGTCTCTCTCAAGTAATAATAAAATAGAAAAAACACATGTCATTCTTAATCAACTAGACATAATAAATAATTAGGTGTAACCAATTAAATATTTGGTCGTTGTGCTGTGTTTGTTGGTGGGGTTTCCCACTACACTATGTAAATATAATATTATAGTAAAACTTTGAAACGCCTCCAAAGACATTGGATGGCAATCGATGGCTCGATCAAAATGATGAAATCCTATCATATATATATATATATATATATATATATATATATATATATAAACCACTTGTAAATATGAAAATAGATTTGTCATGTACTTGCAAGAACTAGATTACAAGGATAGAAAGAGAAGTTTTAACTAAAAAAGTCTAAGCAGTCTTTCTCTAATAAGAAAAATTATATATTTTTACCTACATCAATTAGACCCGAAAATCAAACCCAAAACTAATTCAAAATTAATTGGTAATGATTGAACAAGTTTGAGATCTTTTAACGAGTGAGACAAAACTTTTATATCATTCGGTGTGAGATGCTCTCAACAAAATCAAATAATGATCAAGAAGACTAAATTAGAATAAACGAATGGTGTTAAACACAATTGATTGATTAATTTTTTATATTTTTAGCCACATCTAAGATGACGTTGTTGTAGTACAATAATTTGGGCAATTGATTGATTTATAGCATCTATTCTATATATTATATTTGTGTTCAAAATATATACCTCAGTGAATGACGTGCATGTATCCGTCTTTTTTCAATTCATGTGTGAAACGACATGCCGTCCTGTAATTTCTTGGTTTGCTGTTTCTTTCGTTCCAAGTTTCAAGAGAGTATTGGAAAGTTTGGCATGTACTTGCAGAAGCCCTAATTTCAATAATAAGCTTCGAGAATTAAAGAATCATATTGAGATTTGATAGCCATCTATGACGATTGTTTTGTGTACGTCACCGTTTCTTACGTAAGTGTTGTTCTAGATTTGCAGTGATCTCTGCATGCATGCATTGTTGTTTGTGTTGCTGCCTTTTTATATTATATCTGGTTTCTTTGTGACATAATTTTTGGACCAAAGTACATTGTTGGTTTGCATATTTTGTATGAATCCGATCAGGTATGTTCTTTTGATAGGCAGCAAAAAAAAAAGCATTTTAGAGAAGGCCAAAGTCAAGTATTTGTTTACTATACTCGATTCAGATTACTATTCGAATCTTGAGTCTCTTCCAATATTAATAAGGAATAATAAGTAGGTATATTTGTAAGAACATTTTATTTTATTTATGGGGGAGAAGGATTTTGATCATAGAACTTCTTTCAATATTGAAAAGAAAATTACGATTAGAGTAATAATAGTTGGTCCATTGTTTACATTTCTTGTGTTGTGTCTAAAGTAAGAAATTCTCATTTTTGTATATCCTACTGGATCACAGTAGAACGATGGAAGAAACCTTGACTTCATCATGACTTGCAAACCAACTACATAGTCTCGAAACTTTGATGATACCCAGCCCAATGCTTGGAAGTAATAAGGATAAATCTAACCCGATCAGGTCGGTTTGATGGGTTATATTGTCTTATGCAAAGAACATTTATATAGTTTTTTTTGTTTTGTTTTTGTGACAATCAAAGGGGGTTAGTGGACATCACTTTCTAGACAGAATCAAACAGAGCAACTTGTGGAAAACAATTCCATGAGCACTCAAGTTACATTACAGGGGCTGGAATTTATGCAAATGTGAATCATAGATTCTCACACCCTATAATTTTTTAAACTCTTCTAGAATCAAAATTACTGAGGTACACTATTGAACAATTAGCTCAGAATTATGGAAATCAAGTTAACACCAGCAAATATTTTGTGTCACAATCAGCCAGAATAATCTTATCCCAGAAAAAAAAAATGTGATAGCACTAAAATAATTCACAAGCATAAGAATCACCTTTTGTTCCTTTCCAACTTTTTATCAAAACCCCAATAAAAATCATAGGAATCCCTTTTTGCAGCATTTATATATAGTTGGGGATGTGCCAATAAAAATTTCAACAATCTAAATACAATTCACACACACCAACTTGATCATAGACCTAATTCCATGGCTCAGATAAGCTCTCTCTCTGCAGAAACTGAGACACTGAGCCAAGTCCTAGGCCTGGTAGAAGCATTCAAAGCCTTTGATGCAGACAATGATGGGAAGATCAATGCTGCAGAGCTTGGAGGGATTTTGGGGTCACTTGGGTATCAGGCAAGTGAGCAAGATGTGAGGGCAATGATGCAGCAAGGGGACACAAACAGAGATGGGTTTCTGAGCATAGAGGAGTTCTTGGGCATGAACACAAAGAACTTGGAATTTGGGGGGCTTGAAAATGTCCTCAAGAATGCTTTTGAAGCCTTGGATGTTGATGGGGACGAGGTTGTGACTGCTGAGGAGCTTTATGAGGTTGTGGGGGATGATTTGGGTTATGAGTTGTCTCTTGAAGACTGTCAGGGGATTATTGCTTCAATTGATATAGATGGAGATGGGGCTGTTAGCTTTGAGGACTTCAAACTAATAGTCAATTCCCTCTGATGTGTTTGGTCAATATAATTATGCAGCTATACATGTGAACTTTTATACCAGTGAAGTACCTCCAATCCTTCTGAAATAAATTCTACTATTTCTCTACAAATGCTTTTTTTATTTATTTATAATTTTTAAAGCACCTTTCCGTCAATATGTTCCACAGAATGAAAGAAAGCATGAGAATGCATCCACAAACAAAAAAATTTGGATTTTGTGGAGAGAGAAGAATTGATAGAAGAAAAAAAATTGTGATTACTTGAAATAGAGAGCTTAGAGTTGTACCTTCAAAAGTGAGTAAAATGACTTTCTAGCTAAAAATGAGGATGCCCTTTGGAGAGATACTCATGATTTAGTTTAAATTTCCATAGCATCTTTATAATTTGTTTAGCAAAGTAGATGACATCTACATAAAATTCTAGATAAAGTTTTGATAGTTAACAAAAACATGGTTAGAATTAATAATAATAAATTTTCTCAGCCGGTTGTCATATATTTTCAAAAGGTTTTTTTTTAAATCACAAATGGTCCTTTAGGTTTACAAAATTATCACGAATCGTCTTTTAAGGTTTTTTGTGACACTAATAGTCCTTCAGGTTATCCTCTACCCATAAAAATGGTCATTCCAATTAATTTCCATCAAAACTGATGTTAAAAAAGTCACTTGTAGTCACGTAACTGCTTTTTAAAATAATAATCTTGTCATTCCACTCAACCATCACAACCCAACCAACCCTCACAACCCTTTTTGAAATTAATTAATGCTAAAATCCTTCTTTTTAACTTAATTGTCTTTTTTATATCAACATCACAGACCTAAAAAAAAAATTAAGGTAAAAAACAGAACTAACAATTAAGTAAAAATAATACTATTAAACAAAGTAAGTCGTACACGACATATTTGAATAATTCTCAAACCAAATAAAACAAACATGGTCCACAACAAATATAAAGCTAAACTGAAAAGCATAAAGATTTCACTGACAATTAAAAAAAAGTAAAAAGATATTACACAATCAAAATACAACCACATGTTTGATGTTTCACAAAACAAAACCACCACATTTGTAGACAAAGATTAAAAAACTAACCTGTATACTTTGGCTGTTTCCCCTCTATTCGAAACAACTCTTCGGACTCATCCTTCTACTCACTTTTGTAAGAAGAATAATGCGTATTTGGCTTTACGAACTTAGATATTCCTTTTGCAGTCAGCTTCATGAATCAAATACCCAAAAAACCCTAATTGCCCAATTGGAAACCCCAAATAGAGAGAGAGAGAGAGAGACCGAGGACGAAATAGCGGGAAAGGGTTCTGAGGGTTGGGCTTGGGTTTAGTCGAAGGTTGGGTTGGGTTCTGAGGGTTGAGTGGAATGACAAAATCATCATTTCAAAAAGCGGACACGTGACTTTTTTACCGTTAGTTTTGACAGAAACCTATTGAAAGGAAATGAATAGATGATAACCAAAGGACTATTAGTGTCACAAAAAAAATATAAAGAACAATCCGTGATCATTTTGTAAATCTGAAAGACTATTTGTGACTATGAAGCAATTTTATTTTTTTTGGGGTTATCTGCTAGTGATGTCTCTTCACTTTTCACGTGGGCTAAAAAGTTTGACCTATGAAAAGAAAAATGTACCACTCAGGAAATGTTTCTTTCATTGTTGAATAATGGAATAAGGGAGCCATCCAATTTAATTTACAGTAGATCTATTTATGTAGAACTGTAAGTAATGAGCTGATTACATAAGTATAAGCCTAGAATGATAATAGTGAATGCATTAGTCTCTTAGAATGGTAGGTGTAAGGCTCCAAAATGGAAAACGTATAGTGATCCCAGAATAGCTAGATGTGGCGCTGAGATTCATTTTGTTGTGTGTGAATCCAGCTAAGGTTAACAGGTATGTAGTACATGCTTTTTGTGCTCATTCTGATAGAAGAAAAATACAATCCTCTCTGCAATTTCAGCAAGAGAGAAGAAGAGCATTTCATCACTCTGTCTTTCTTCATTCTTCTATTTCTTCTCTTCAACATTTCATAACCCAGCAAGAATACAAAAACACTAACAAATACAGGTAGATCGAGTTCTGTGTACAACGAAAATGGAGAAAGCAAAACAAAGGGCAAATGGAACCCATATACTTGTGGTTCCTCTTCCTGCCCCAGGCCACATAAACCCAATGCTCCAATTCTCAAAACGCTTAGCATCCAAAGGTTTAAGGGTGACACTAGTCACCATCTCCTCTAAGACTCATGATCCCATAGAAACCCAGTTGAGTATGGTAAATATTGAGCCAATTTATGCCACATATGAAGAAGCAGGCAAGATTGATTTAGAGAGCATGCTGCAGTGGCTCCTAACCATCTTGTCACAAAACTTACCAGATCTGATTTCAAAGCAAGAGAGGAATGGCTACCCAATTTGCTGCCTTGTCTATGACGCAAGCTTGACATGGGCTCTAGACATAGCCAAAGGGCTAGGCATTACTGGGGCTTCATTTTTCACTCAGGCTTGTGCTGTTGGAACTGTGTACTATAATGTGCAGCAAAAGTTGCTTAGGGTCCCTCTAGAAGAGGATCGAGTTTTGCTACCTGGGTTGCCTCTGCTTGAGCCTCATGATCTGCCCTCTTTGATCAATCATCCAGGGTCCTACCCATCTGTGTTTAAGATGGTAATTGGCAGGTTTTCAAATATCACTGATGCTGATTGGATCTTCTGCAACACTTTTGATTGCTTGGAACCAGAGGTACTTATATATATTCACGAACATTTCTTCATCATATATACGGCTATAATCATATCTTTGCAATGGTCTTCCTAGAGAAGAGCCGCTACTAGCAACATCAATATTGTCCCAAACTTAACTATCTATAAAACCCAGTAAACGTGAGATTTTATCATAAAAGTTTCGGTAATATTAGTAGTAGATCGATTCATTATATGTTGTATTTTATTTAGTCAAGTTTTCAATGTGGGACTTATATTCTTCAACATAACCAACTTCTCTTAAAGTAACCATTTCAAAAAGACTGATTAAAGATGTTTGGGAAATTATAAGAAGTGAGAACTTTAATTTTTACCTAATTCATCTAGGTCAAAAGACATTTTTGATAATGTAGTTTGAATTGTTACTTCACCTTTCTTTTTAAGTATAGAGACGAAATTGGAAATTCAAAACTAACTACATGGATTACAATTGTCTTTTGGCCTAATTCACATAACATATGGAGCTTGAAGCTTGCTGCAATTCCCATTTAGCATTTAGTACTCTTTAAATTGAACTAGATGAACCATTGGTTTCCCCTATGTGAACAATGGATGCCTCGGCGCTTTGCTCAATACTGTAAATAATTTTTTTTTTCTGTGCATTATTGGTAGAGAGTAGGATCTATTAAGGGGACTACTACTATTACCTATCTAGATCTTTATGCTATAGCCCTACACCACATGTTAGCTTGAGGGACAACTAATGCCCCTTCGCAACAGCCCTAGAAATTGGAGGACACATACTGCCCATATGATATCTCTCACCTCATGGAAACTGAAAGAAACCAACCATTCTTCTTGTGTTGCTAGATCTTTTTTTAAAATGTTGTAAGCCTACAGTACATGTTAGCTTGAGTGAAAATGCCCCTTTGGCAACTATTGCCATATAGAATTTGAGGACAGATATTGCCCACTTATTTTATTAATGTGAGACCTATTTAGTGAAAAATAGTCTATAAATGCGATGCAAACAATTTTATTTAAATGTTGTATACGTGACACCCTATAATTTCATTAGGTGGTGAGTTGGATGAGAACAAAATGGCCAATCAAGACAATAGGGCCAACCCTTCCATCAATGTACCTAGACAAAAGGTTGGAAGATGACAGAGACTATGGCATCAACTTTTTCAAACCCAACAATGACACTTGCATCAAGTGGCTAGATTCGAAGGAAGCATGTACAGTTGTGTATGTATCATTTGGAAGCATTGCTAATCTAGGAGAAAAGCAGATGGAGGAGCTAGCACTGGGCCTAAAAAGGAGCAAAACCAGTTTCCTGTGGGTAGTAAGAGAATCAGAAATTCAAAAGCTTCCAAGCAATTTTGAGGAGCAAACATCAGAGAAAGGTTTGGTTGTGAATTGGTGCCCTCAATTGCAAGTTTTGGCTCACAGGGCCATTGGTTGTTTCATGACACATTGTGGGTGGAACTCTACACTTGAGGCATTGAGCTTAGGGGTCCCAATGGTGGCAATGCCACAGTGGACTGACCAATTGACAAATGCCAAGTTTGTGGAAGATGAATGGAAAGTTGGAGTGAGGGTCAAGGTTGATCACATGGGAATTGTCACTAAAGAAGAAATAGAAAGATGCATAGCACAAGTCATGGAAGGAGAGAGGGGGAATGAGTTTAAAAGGAATTCAATGAGATGGAGAGAATTGGCTAAGGAGGCTGTAGATGAAGGTGGAAGCTCTGATAAGAATATTGAGGAATTTGTAGCAGCTCTCTTATGCAAATAGAAATAGGTTTGTGTGAGTAATTAATGTTTATGTTTGTCAAACTAACTGCACATTTAAATAAGAGTCTACTATTTTACCTCACGATTAAGTTTTGTGCAAGTAATTAATGCTTATGTTCCACAAACTATCAATTTAAACTACACATTCACTCAAGAATCTTACTATTTCACGTCACCATTAAGTCGAACACTATCATCATTTTATCACAAAATAAATAAATAGTAAATTTGGCTTTTCTCCTTCAAACTAGTTTTTTCTTACCTGCAATCCATAACCTTATTTTTATGAATAATAATTTACTTGTTACTGTATTTATTAATTTTCATGAATAAAAATCTACATATTATCGAATATGAATAAGAATTTACCTACATAAAAAATTATTTTTATTTGAGTGGAAAAGTTGTAAGTACATATAGTATATAAAAAAGAGATAGGTCAATTATTTTTATGAGAGATTCACTATTATACCTAATATAGGGGTCCAAATTATAAATAAAAAAATTTACATGAAATCGACTTTAGAAACATACCCAAAATTCATCTATAATATAACAAAGAGGCTTCAAACTTTATATAAATTACAAAATTGCCATCGATTTCTTAAAACAAGCCAAACCCCAAAACCTCGTAAAAAAAATCTAGAACACTAAATATAGCTTAAAAGTAATTTAATAATCAAAATTAAATCCAATAAGGCCAACTGTCATTTTTTGAGTTTGTTTATAGAAATTAAATGGTGTATGGTTTATCTATATCATTAATGCTAAAAATGGGTATATAACTAAATACATGGTGAAAAATTGTAGATAAATTGTAGAAATTTTATAGAAAATGCTAGAGAGACCATCTTTAGAGACCAATTTGTATATCATCTCTCTAATAGAGGGTGAGACCCATTATATTGGTGGACACCACCTCTATTAGAGAGATGGTACACAAGTTGGTCTCTAAAAATGGTCTCCCTAGCATGACTCAAATTTATACATGAACCGTGGGTGTATATTTATCAATATTGATAATCATTCCCTATAATTGCATTAATGTTTGAATTGAGATGGTGGGTTATTAATGCGGGAGTGAAATGCACATCTACAGTTGAAAACTTTGAGGTCCCGTTTGGTTCACGGAAAGTATTTGATGGGAAATCATTTCCTAAGTCATTTCCAAAAGGATGGGAAATGGAGATTTATTTCCCAATAGGAATTGGAAGATTCATTTCCCATGTTTGATAATGTTGGGAAAATAACGGGAAAATACCACTTTATTTCCTTTTCCATATTTGGTTAGTGTAGGAATGTAAAACAAAGTTTGTTTAATTTTCCAATTATACCCATATGAAATCAAATAAGAAAAGAATGCATTTAATGATATATTGTAATTCTAAATTGTTAATGTGGACAAAATAGTTATGAAAAATGTGCATTTAATGTTGGGCTGTTTTCCCAAACTTTCGTGTGGGAATGGAAAATGAAACCGAAAAATGGAGGGTTACATTTCCCCCCTACTTTCTCATGTGCCAGACAATCATTTCTCATGCCTAGACTTACCAAATATAAATATATAAAAAATACTAGATAAAATTTGGGAAGTATTTCACAAGGGAAAACAAAAAAACTGAAATTATATTAAATGTCCGGCAAATATGGGGTTGGTGGCATGGTTTATAATTTAGTTATAATAAATGGACAACTATAGTCTTACATGGCATTCGATTCAAAAGTGGAAAATGAGGTTTTACCTAAAAGTGGAAAATGAGGTTTTACCTAATATTGTTTCAATTGAAAGGGCCCATCACTTAATGACCCTGACCAGCATTTGGACCATGTCCGTGTAAGCAACATCACCCTAATGTGAGAAAAACTTTTTATGGTTGCCTTTGTTCATTGGCATAGGACATGGGTAGGTCTTGACTATCAAGTACCACTTATTCTATAATTTCATGGATGTTGTAAAATGATGAAAGTGAAGCTCACATGTCGGTAGGAATATTTCCCTGCACCTTCAGATGCTTTCCTTTTTCTAGCCAAGACCTTTACCTATATTAGAAGGCTTCCTTCTCATTTTGTAATGTAGATCAAAATATTGAACAGATTGAATAAGACTGAAGCCATAGGAACATATCCTATATTTTCTGCTTCTAAATTCTCTCCTCAATCCCTTTGATTTACAACACGTTATCAGCATGATAGTCTCTCCCCTTTACTTCTAAATTTTCTCAGCTCAACACTATGTGGTTATTTCTTTTTCTCCTCTATGTCATATATTATATGTATTTAATCTTGTATTACTATCCACTAATAAAAATGGACCTTGGTAATACTAAACATATTATCAGTGGAAGGCCGTTAATAATACCAACACTTTTCTTATTTTATTCAGTGGTGGTTTTATCCCCACATTTACTTTATTTAATGTATGGTGTATGTTTATTACCCATACAATTTATTTATTGTATGGTGTGATGTTTATTACTCATACAATTTATTTACTGTATGGTGTAGTTTTATTACCCATACAACAGTATTTATTTAAAAGTGTGGTGCGGGTTTATCGTTTACACTATTGCCTTTATTCTTATTTAAAAGTATGAAGCAAAATTAGTGCCCATATAAGCACACTTACTTTATCGCACATTTATTTATTTATTTTTTTGAGGACCTTTCCTATTGAAAGTATGGTGTGGAATTAACATTCATACATGAGGCAATTTAATTTATGAACTTACTTTATCACACATTTACTTTTACTTAAAATATGATGTGGAATTAACCCTCATACTTTATGAATTTACTTTATCGTACATTTACTTTCATTTAAAGTATGATGCGGGATTAACGTCCATATAGCAAACAATTTACTTTATGAATTTACTTTACGACATATTTACATTTATTTAAAGTATGGTGTAGGATTATCGTCCATACCAACAATTTAATTTATGAATCTATTTTACCGCACATTTACATTTATTTAAAGTATGGTACGGGTTAATCGTCCATACAAGCAATTTATTTTATGGATTAATTGTGCGGTATGATGAGTTTTTACAGTATACAGATCAGGGCCAGAAGCTCATTGATCCTCATCATACAACTACATCAAGACTTGAAGATCCTTGATAATAATATTGATATGAGAGCTGGCAGTCTCTCCGGTACTATATTTGTAAATAGGTGATCGGACTTGAAGATCCTTGATCCTTGACATGTAAATAAGGACTTTGATGATGTAATAGTACCGTACACATGAATAGTAACTATACTGGCAAATGTACTATATGCATGAATAAACACAAATTTCTTGACTTGATGAATAGTACTGTATACATGAATAGTGACGTATGCATAAATATTAACCATTTTGGGTAAACCGTCACTACATACAAAAGGGAACATGCAATTCCTTAAACTCATGGATGAGCAATTAAATGAGATGTTAGAAGTTCCTCAAAACATGGACAATTATGTAAGGCCCTGAAGTTCCGAAATATATACAAGAAATTATAAAAATGTCCATACCATGAGAATATGTGATTTTGGCCCGAAGTTCAAAATCTGACAATATTGGAAACATGAAAGTTCCAACAGTTAAATGGACAACTCTTAAGGTATTATTGCAAATTGTGGTACACCGCATATTTCTTTGGCATAAGAAAATGATGAATTTATTAAAGTTTGATTTTGTTACAATCGACACCTCAAGAAAGAAATATATTTTGTGAATTCCAGTTGTTAAGAATACACCGTGAAATAGATAATATCAGGATAAACCTCAAATGATAAATTGAGGCTCCCCATATATTTTGTATATGATCTGGGCCGGAAGCTCATGAATCCAAATATATGAGAAAATCCAGAATTTGAAATTTTGGGTATATAGTAGTTAATGCTCTTCACTACTACATTGCAATATTATCATGACTTTCCTCAATTCATATTTTGTGCTTATCTAAAAAGGGCAGATAAATTCTGAGGTCATGTTTGGCCCAGGTCAGAAGTTCTGGACTCACATGCATTGAAATATGTAATTTGAGAGATTTGATGTGGTTATTTGAACCTATAAAGTACAAGGTTCCAAACCGTCATTTTGAAAAGACGTAAAAACAACGGGTGCAAGTTTAAGAATTTGCGCAATTATTATAAATAGGAAAGAAGGCATACAACAGATAGATTTTTCCACCTGCAAGGAAAGGCAGACTCTGCAAAATTTATAAAATTCCACTATGTTCTGGAAACCTTCGAAGGAAGAGGACGACGCCCCTAAAGCTTAGCCATGAGCCTCTTGTGGTTTCCTAGAATCTTTTCATTGGAAATATATAGCATGTCAACCCTTATCTGTGTATCAAAAGAAGACGAAAATATGGCACTGTTTTCAGGATCCCAATATTATCTCGGATCCCCATATTCTCTTTTTCTTTCCCAGATTCCAAAACTTCACGCAGCCTCCATTAATGTTTGTTGGCACTTTCGGCGTTTTCAAGATTATTTTCGTCAAAACCGATCTTGCTTTGCGGATTTCACGGAGCTACTTTTTCAAAAGCACCCCGAGAATCTTGCAAATTTCCTATGGTTAATTTGAAATTTACCGATTCTACCTATTCCTCTTATTTGTGTATAAATGTGTTACTAACGAAATTTTCTTTGCAGAATACATCCAGTTTTCTCCATATCTAGTGATGCAATATCCACCTGTTTTTCCTATCAGTGAGCACTCAATATGCTTGAGAAGCGAGACTATCTCTGATCATCCATTCAAGAAGCGAGACTATCCCTGATCATGTTTCTGCTACATCGGGGAACTGTAATGATGACCACATGCTCTAATCTCCTGAAGTTCTTCTAGACTAGGAGAAATGAAAGTTTGTTGTCTACTCTCACCAGCTTCCTTCCTTGATTGCTTACCTTATCCTGCAATTAATAACACAATTTTTTGCATTTTTTCTCTTTTTATAACTCTCTGTTCATAAGGAATTTTATTTCTTTAGAACGAACATCTGTAGAAAGAATCCATGAAGTGATCCTAACTCTAAGGGTGATTTGTTTTGACAGAGATAAAAGAATTGTGATTTTTGCTCTTGCGTGATATAACTAGATCATCAAGCATTACACTGTATTTGCTGAGCCGATAGGAGCTTGAATGATATTTGAGCAAAGTTTCTCCCACCTAAAGATGTAAGCGATACTTATGTTATTTCATACTTGTACTCTTATTTTGATATTTTGTACAACATCCTTGAGTAACCAAATGAGGAGATAAGGCCGTTCCAGAAGAACGCCATGCAAATGACCATTCCAGAAGAATGACTTGCATTATAGATAGTTCCAGAAGAACGACTTGTATTATGACCATTCCGAAAGAATGACTTGTATCATTCTGATATGTATTCATGAATTATTAATGCAAATTTCATAGATTGCAAGATGAATACATTAATGATACACTGCATAGATTAAAATCCCATTAGAACAAAACATGGGTATAGCAGTGATTAATATGATGCACGCCTGTTGCGTAGCAAATGATATGGATTGAAGTCCCGAAAGGACAATCCTTAAAAATGTCAATATTGATACAGTGCACGCCTAATGCGTAGCATACATGTATGTATTAATCTGTGGCATGCTTACAGCATGACAGATATATGGGTTCTAAATGTTCCAACTCTCAAAATGGAGATTATTCACGCCATACTGTAAAATAACGCTCCATTGGAGGTTATGATCCACATTCTCACATAATTCATCTTATAAGAGATGTATGTCTGGAAAGAGACAATAAAAGCCCCCTGAAGTGGCTTGGGTACCCAAAAGCAAAGAAATGCTTATAATAGATGCATGCGCATGCACATGAGAATTGTGGGATCATGAATTGATGAATGACAATTTTTGGTTTTGGAGTAGCTACTCAAATCATCAATGGGCTGTGTTGATTGGAGCCATGTTCAATTATTAAATGTCAATAATATCATTGGCCAAAATGGAAAAAGGCAATTTCATTATCAATGAGAATGAACGTGAAAAAACAAACCCATAGTACGAACCCCAAAAAGATGTTAATACTGAAAGTTATACTTGGGCGTTCGGAATAAAATGGAATATACCCACTTTGTATGACACAATGTTTCTAGCAAAAACAAGAAATGTTAGGTTTCTCCATATTTACAGATGCAATTGTGCCCTCTTATTGCACATTTACGGAGACCAACATATTGTCTTTAAGGGTTATTAAATGAACAAAGCATATCACCATAAGTTCCCTAAAGATGTATAAATAGCTGGGTTAAAGCTATAAAATGTGTCATAAAGTTTAATCCCTTAAACAAAATCCCTGAAATGATTGCAATTGTATGAAGCAAGTCCCTGAAGGGCATATGCCTGAAGCACAAAATCTGTACTCAATACTAATATGCATAAATTGCGTCAGTGAGTACATTGATTATAATATGTCAAAACTCCTGAAGAGTTCAAGAAATATTTGTCTCGACCTAAAGATAGAGCGGTATGCCAACGAGATTTTTGCTTATACTAAGAAAGTATTGAAGCATTTTTATGTGGGTTAACCGTTTGGCACTTAAATATTTTTTCAGAAGTATACTAGATTGGACATTGTATTTACCAGATAGATTTCAACTCCATCACCATCATTTTGAGATGATGTGAGGCATATTTGATGCTATCTCCGCATAACACCATATACAGGCATATTCTTTTCAAGTAAACTTACAAATAGCCCTGATTTTGTGGAATACGCAGACTCTGAAAATTTTCTATGATTTACATAGAAATAGCTCATTGGAAATATATTTACTCAACTACACGAATTGTTGATAGCTACATCATTCACTCAATCTGGAAGATCTTACCTCTAGAAAGATAGTCATGAAGATATCAGGGGAAGATACGTTTCAGGGGGAACATCCAACAATATTACAAGATTGACTCACATAAGCAGTGTCAACAGATGATCAACAGTATAGCGTAAAGATATTTTGCCAAGCATCAGAGGGAGCGTGCTGTCAATAAAAATCTTCACACACTGTACTCTTTTTCCTTCGTCCAGGTTTTTATCTCACTGGATTTTTCCTGACAATGTTTTAAGAGGCAGTGTCGCACACGTGTCGACCAGTTTTTGTCCCACTGGGTTTTACAGGTAAGGTTTTTAACAAGGCATATTCCATATATGATGGTCTCCAAGGGGGTATGTTGTAAAATTATGAAAGTGGAGCCCACATGTCGGAAGAATATTTCCCTGCACCTTCAAATGCTTTCCTTTCTCTAGCCAAAGCCTTTGCCTATATTAGAAGGCTTCCTTCTCATTTTGTAACGTATGTCAAAATATTGAACAGATTGAATAAGACTGAAACCATAGGAACATATCCTATATTTTCTGCTTCTAAATTCTCTCCTTAATCCCTTTGATTTACAACAATGGATAGAAATTTGAAAGTCATTTTGCTTAACAAAAACAGTGTTACAAAATCACCCAGAAAAGCGAAGTCAATAATAGCAAGAGTCTCACCCATGAAAGAGAAAATGGACCAAATTCATAGGAGGAAACAGTCTATTGTCATTTATGACAACTTTGGCTGATCCGAAAAGCCATCCAATTTAATTTCCAGCACTATTTAAACTGAAATAATTGAAGGAAAGGAAAAAAAAAAAAAAAGTAGAGACACATTACGCTGTACAAAGAAAATTGAGAAAAGACAAAAAAAAGAGCCAATGAAAGAAAATCCACATAAGGCTTGGTGATGCTGCTGTTTTCTTGAAATATGGCATCAATCAATGAAAGGTTCGGATTACCCATATTGCCCTCCTTCAAAACAGAACAGAAGCTGCTCTGTACTCTCTCAATTACAGGTATCTTCTCATGCCTCTTTGGTTGAAGCTGTTCTGCACTCTCCTGCTCGCATGTCATGTCAAGTTAGGGTTCCTGTGTAAAACTTTCCCCTCTATTGCATCATTTAGGGATTTGGGTATTTTCATAATTGGAAAAAAAGTTTCGGGTTAGGATGATTTTTTCCATTCTCTATTTTCATGGTCTAGGGCTTTAAGAAATAGTGGGGTGTTGGTTTGGCTCAGAAATAAGTCTTGAATTAGGTACTAGTTGTAGAAATTGTTGCAATTTGATGATGAGAGAAATTGAGAAACAAGTCTGGATCTTGACTTCGAGGGAAAACAAGTTTGAGAAAGAAAAATAAAAGATAAATTTTGAGTCAAGTCTGGAAGTTCCCTTCAATTATTCACTTCTTATCCTCACAGCAAAAAGTACAACAATACCAATGCTCCATATACTTGTGGTTCCTCTTCCTCTCCAAGGCCACATAAACCCAATGTTCCAATTCTCAAAACGCTTAGCATCCAAAGGTTTAAGGGTGACACTTGTCACCATCTCCTCTGACACTCATCATGAGCCCATAGAAACCCAATTGAGCTTGGTCAAGATTGAGTCAATTTATGCTGCATCTGAAGAAGCAGACAAGATTAATGCAGAGAACAAGATGCAGTGGCTCCAAAACATTTTGTCAAAAAGATTACCTGAGCTGATTTCAAAGCAAGAGAGCATTGGGTACCCAATTAGCTGCATTGTCTATGACTCAGCCATGACATGGGCTCTGGACATGGCCAAAGGGCTAGGCATTGCTGGGGCTTCATTTTTCACTCACTCTTGTGCTGTTGGAACTGTGTACTATAATGTGCACCAAGGGGTGCTTAGTGTTCCTCTTGAAGAGGGTCCAATTTTACTACCTGGGTTGCCACTACTTGAGCCTCATGACCTGCCCTCTTTCATCAATGATCCAGGCTCCTACCCCTCCTTTTTAAAGTTGGTGGTTGGCAGGTTTTCAAATATCACTGATGCTGATTGGATCTTCTGGAACAGTTTCGATTGCTTGGAACAAGAGGTACATATGTGTGTGTGTGTGTATCCACAAACATTTCTTGATCATATATCAGTCTATCAACATATCTTTGAAATGCCTTGAAGGAACAAGTTTAGGTAAAGTTTCAAAAAGACTGATTAAAGATGTTTGGGAAATTATAAGAGAAGAAAACTTGAATTGGATTCATAGGCTAAAATACATTTTTGGTCCATGTAGTTTGCAACTTAGTGTAAACTACAAGGGTATATCTTTACGTTTCTTTTAACGGTAGAACGAAATTGGAAATTCTAGCAAACTACATGGATTAAAAGACATAACATATGGGGCTTGAGGCTTGTGTTAATTCCGAATTGAAATTTAGGGAGTACATTTTGAACTGAAGTATGAATATTATTTTCCCCCATTATTTGAACAATGGATGGCTTTACGCTTTGCTCAATATTGTAAACAATGTTTCTGTGTATTATTGGGAGAGGCTAGGATCTATATTTGAAGGGACTAATATTACCTAGCTATGATTGAACTGACAGAAAACAACAGTTCTTCTTGTGTTGATTATATGTTAGATTCTTTTTTGTTTTTGTTTTTTAAATGCTGTATGCCTAGAGTACATGCTAGCTTGAGTTAAAATGCCCCTTTGGCAACTATAACCATAGAATTTGAGGACACATATTGCCCACTTCTGTTATTAAAGTGAGACCTACTCAATGAAAAATAGTCGATAAATATGGTACAAATAATTTTATTTGAATCTTGAATAGACGACACCTTATAATTTCATCAGGTGGTGAGCTGGATGAGAACAAGATGGCCAATCAAGACAATAGGGCCAACCCTTCCATCAATGTACCTAGACAAAAGGTTAGAAGATGACAGAGACTATGGTTTCAACCTTTTCACGCCCAACATTGACACTTGCATCAAGTGGTTAGAATCAAAAGATACAGGCACAGTGGTGTATGTATCGTTTGGAAGCATGGCTAACCTAGAAGAAAAGCAGATGGAGGAGCTAGCATTGGGCCTAAAAAGGAGCAAAACCAACTTCTTGTGGGTAGTCAGAGAATCAGAAATTCAAAAGCTTCCTAGCAATTTCGAAGAGCAAACATCAGAGAAGGGTTTGGTTGTGAATTGGTGCCCTCAACTGCAAGTTTTGGCTCACAAGGCCGTTGGTTGCTTCATGACACATTGTGGGTGGAACTCTACACTTGAGGCATTGAGCTCAGGGGTGCCAATGGTGGCAATGCCACAGTGGACTGACCAATTGACAAATGCTAAGTTTGTGGAAGATGAATGGAAAGTTGGAGTGAGGGTCAAGGTTGACCAAATGGGAATTGTCACTAAAGAAGAAATAGAAAGATGCATAGCACAAGTCATGGAAGGAGAGAGAGGGAATGAGATTAAAAGGAATTCAATGAGATGGAGAGAATTGGCTGAGGAGGCTGTGGCGGAAGGTGGAAGCTCTGATAAGAACATTGAGGAATTTGTAGCAGCTCTCTTATGTAAATAAACTTAGGTTTGTGGGAGGAAGGATTAATGTTTATGTTGTGAAACTATCGACTTGAACTACACATTTAAATAAGAATCTACTATTTGATTCCATATTAACAATTTATCTCAAAGTAGATATATTGGCCAACATTTAGACCGCATCCATGTAAGCAACATCACTCTAAAGCAAGCAAGACTCTATATTGATCGAGCAACTGGCCTCATTACCAAGTGAAATTTGTATGCATCAATAGTCAGTAGAGAAAATTGTGAGATGTGATAAATATGCACGTCTTTCTCTCGTAGTTCCATCACATCAATCACATGCTACTATTTATTAGTTGATTGCAAAAGGAAGACTTTCTGGGTTGCCAGCAAGAGAGCCAAAGCAATTTGTCAAGATTGCCAAAATTTTCAACAACCAAGCCCATGTCAAATGTGTGGGTTTGTATATGCAATTAATAAGCCAATCCCCGCAGGAAATGTCACTTTTCATTTCATCAATCACATTGACAAAGAAAATGATCACAACAAGGAGAAGCAAATGGGTGGTGGCACTCATGTTAGTGCTCACAATAACTACCCTTCTCTCACTCTCACCCTCTCTACTTCTAGCTCAAAAGACAAACCCCAAAAGCGCAGACCCATGGCAAACCAACACCCTCAAGGATGTGGGCCAAGTGGGTGGACCTTCCAGTGCGGGTGTGGATCGTCCCCTACCGGACATTGGAATTGGGGTGTGGGTGATCTTGGAGGCGCCACTTTCAGTTTTGAATCGGGTGCAGGTCAGAGCCCCGATGGTGGCGGCAGGGTGGGGCAGCTCATCTTCAACTGGGGGTGGAAGCTCTTGAGCTAGTGGAAGTGGTTTTGGATAGGGGGGTGGTGGGTTTGGTAATTCACATGGTTCCAATGGCTATGGAGGCAATAGCAATTACAACAACAACAATCAGGCTGTGCATGGACCTCCCGGAGGTCACTAGCTAGTAACTAATGTCATGTTACGTATACGACTTAAAAGTCAAATATAAAAAATCTATCATGTATTGTGTTACAGTCAATGTAGTATGTGAGAGTTGCTGGTAAATAAATAACAATCATCATATTGAATTTACCCTTCCTTAGCTGAATCGATCAAGAAATTGACCACACAAAAAAAGAGAAGAAAATCCAAGCCCTTAAAGCTTTGTCCAAGTAGTGAGGATGGGTGGGTGGAGAAATATGTTATTAGTATTAGGTTAAGTTAAGAGTTCAATTCTTTTTCATGATAACAAATGAAATTTACTAGACTTAGACAACGAGACGGAGCATGATTTGATTTTTAAAATTTTTTTAGAAGATCTTTAATTTAGGTGAGGTCCTATCTTTTAACTCTTAGATTAGACTAACTAATTTAATTCAACAGTTAATATATAACTTCTCACTTAAAGATCATATATATGAATCTCAGAATATAATTCCTGATTCATATGACCTCCAAGTTCCAACCCATATGGAACTGGGCCAAGCCCGTATGAGTAATAGGCCGACTTAGTATTTTGCCAGACAGAAAATCAAAATCCCTAGTCTTTGCTTGATTGGAAGTTTTGCCTTTGGAACTTAGCAACTTGGCAACTTTCTTTAGCATATCCAACAATCCACTGATCCAATGTTTGGTTTACGTGGTACAGTCGCAATCGCTTCCGATGCGAGTCGTCGACTCCTTCAATCTGTATCGGTGAGTTCATAACCACAAAGCCCCCTTCTTTTTTTATCAAGCTAATTGCTTTTGTAATTGATTTCAAACACATTGGGTTTAGGGTTTAAGGATTTGGGGTTTATGACTGTAAGTTTGTTCTAAAATTTTCAAATTCAGTGCTTGCAGAAAGATGGGTGCTATAGGGCTTTTTCTGGGTTTTGCATGAATTGTTGGCTTTTCAATTGCTTGTCCGTTGTTCGGTTGCTGTGAAAAATTGTTGTTGTAAATAAAACATAGCATATGCAACCAATGTAGCTTGCTCGTAGGCATTGGTTGAAATGATTGACAATAATGACTTATATGAAATGGAAAATGCAAATACATAGTTTTGATTTTGAATTCTCTGCTTTCCATTGTACATTTCAATGAAACATCCTATGATCTAAAAATTGTGCAGAAAAAAAAGAGTAAGAAAAATTTATCATTCCCCATATCCTAAGCTTTGAAATTTGAAAGGTTACAGATTTTATATGTTGGCATTTATCATGATCATCTTTTGGCCTCCTGTGTTGTGTGCAGTTTCATGGGGTGGGTGCCCGATGCCTCAATATAAGAGCAGGGATGGAGATTCCAGACAATAAGCCCCTCAAGTTTGCGCTTCAGTACGTACATGGTATTGGCAGAGCCAGGGCTGCCCAAATCCTGTCTGAGCTCAACATGAGCAACAAACTTGCCATGGATTTGACCAGAAGAGAAGTTGTTGCTTTGGATGATGTACTCAGCAAGTACGTCATTGGAAGGGATTTGGTATAACTCTTGTCTTCCTCTCCCATCCTCCTCCCTCTCTTGAAGTACTGCTTGTAATGCTTACATATCTGGTTTTTGTTTTTTCTTTCTTTTTGGGTTTTTTCAGGCGGGTCTTGTTGATAGAGACATAAAGAGAATGAAAGACATTCAGTGCTACAGGGGGATAAGACATGTTGATAACTTGCCTTGCCGAGGGCAGCGCACCAGCACCAATGCCAGGACCAGGAAAGGCAGTCAGCGGGTTGATGTTGCTGCATCAAAGAAGTTGAAGAAGTAGTCACCATACTACGGTTTTTTCTTAAAGGAACTCGGTTTGCATATAGAATTCATCTGCTTTTACATTTTGTGGGGTTTTGAAGTCATGATTGTTGGTGGTTTTACTAATTAAGTTCAAGGAGAAAGCCTCCTGTTGCTGTTTCTTTTCTACAATCTCGGTTCTCGATGTCACATTTGATCTCCCAATAACCACTAGAATTTTTGCTTCTGCTTAAATTTCATGTGCTTCAAAGATGGGTAGCATTGGGCCTTATGAAATTTCATAGGAATTCGATCGCTTGTGAATAAGTAATTACTTTAACTAAGATGAAATTTGCAGTACACTTGAAACAGTATATAATGAAACATATTAAACTTGTCAACATATCTCGATCGGTGAGTTAATCACCAACCAAACCCATTAACCCAGTAATCTACAACCCAAATCACAAAATGTCCATTAAAATATCAGCAAATAGATCTTCAAAACATGTTTAAACCAAGGCAACCAATGCCTTCCTTGGATTAAAAAGTATTAGAAGCAAAGCTGTGAAGACAGTTGAACATGGAACAATCAAAGACAAGGTGACAAGAGTCTGCCTTATCTTCCACATAGCTTGAAATGAATAATCACAGATGCAGTATTTTGAATTCTAAAAATGAGCATTGTGAAAAAAAAAACAAAAAAGAGTTTTTTTTGGAGACACAAATGATATTTTGGGCTTTGAGTGAAAGTTAGGATCTGACCCCAAAAAAAACATCCAAGTTGGGCTTTTATAGGAAATAGCTATGCATCAGAAAGGATAAGCCAGAGCTCGACCCCATCGTCTTCATCCACACACAAACTCATCACTCTCACTAGTCACGCAGTGTTGACAAAAATGGCGCAAACACTGGCAATGCCTCTGGCACCCTCGCTCTCTGTAATCTGCAATGGAAGAAACCCTAACCCCCTCTCCAACAGTCTCTCCTTCCCACTCAGAAACCCCAATAAGGTAAATTTCACTTCAAACCCACATTTTAAATTCTGGGTCGAGCTCAAAAATTCATGGGTCTCATCGATTTTGCACAGGTTGGTGGCCTCAGCATCAAATGCGTGCGTGTTGGCGGAGTCGAAATTCCAAACAACAAAAGGGTCGAGTTCTCTCTTCAGTACGTTCATGGAATTGGGCGTACCAGAGCGCGCACAATCCTAATCGACCTCAACATGGAGAACAAAATCACCAAAGACTTGTCCGAAGAAGAACTCACCATTATCAGAGACGAAGTCTCCAAGTACATGATTGAAGGAGACTTGGTAAAGACTCGAACTTGATTTCTTTATAGTCTTTCTTTTCATATTGGGAATATTGGGTTCTTATGGTTTTGGGGTTTTTGGGTGTTGCAGAGGAGGTTCAATGCGTTGAATATCAGGAGACTGAAGGAGATTCAGTGCTACAGAGGTATCCGCCATATCCAGGGCTTGCCTTGCAGAGGACAGCGCACCAAGAACAACACTAGGACTTTGAAGGGTAAGAGGGTCACTGTTGCTGGAAAGAAAAAGGCCCGTTAAGTAATCATATGGGTTTTCAATTCTTTGTGTAATTGGTGATCAATTTCCATTGTCTGGATTTGTGTCTTTGATTAGCATCTAGTACAATTGTTCTCAGTGCTTTTTGTTGATGAAATTGGGTTCTCATCTTTGGTAATGCATTTGGGATCAGTGTATATTAAGCATTTGGATCATGCCTTGTTCTATCTATCTGCACTGATTTGAGCTCATTTTTGTTCGAAGGATTGTTAAAAGTTGAGAAGTAAATATCGTCTAAGAACTCGGTCACACCATGTTTTTGAGATTCTTAACTATTTTGGAGTGCTATGAAATTGAATCAAAAGTGATGGCTTGTTGAAATTGTTCTCAAAATTCAGAGGCCTAATATCACTTTTATACAATTGAGAAGGGTTTCGCAAATCATCTGATGTAGGGATCCTTCTGACTTTGTTTTTATCATCTTTGTCTTCTTACTACTACATTCATTATGTTCCATCTTTGTTTCTATCATCCCAGAATTTAGCAAAGCATCCGTTAGATAGCTGCTACAAATTTGCGAAATCGCCGCTCGCATTTGCCATTTGGCATTTGGCAATCACGACTCTGTTACAATCTTCTTTCTTAGTTCTCTGTACTCTTTGACATCTCAGTTCTTCTCACAGCTAGATAACAATTATATCTCACCCATTTGATATCCGTTCTCATAATGCATATCAGTTTTAACTATAGTTGGATAAAGATTCAACTCGAAACCTATGCATATGAGTATTTTGCTCTGCTTATTAATTCTTTTCATTGTTTGTTTGGTCTTTCCGCTTGGAGATGTGTTAGTATTTGTTAACCTAGAACTATTTTACCAAATTCTATGCTTAAGCTACGTTGAGATTTTCTCCAAAATCTGTGCTTTAGCTAAATCAAAGTCCGTAGGAGAAAACTAAATGTTTAAAATATATGAAGTTCATGAGCCAAATGGTTTCAGACAAGGATAGTGAATGCTAAAACCATGTGTTCCTTTTTATTTTTTCGCCTTAAGTTACTTTTTCTATTTTAGAATAAGTGATAATTGTATTCAAGTTGCACTTTTATTTTTTGCCTTGAGTTACATTTTTTTAGCTTGTGCTTTGGTCCATTTTTCATTTTGTTCATGCATAACAGTTTTTCTATTTTAGTGATGTAGTTTTGCTTAGTTAACAATGAAGACGTGTACAAAGTGCATAATTGTTAAGAAAAAGGCACGAAATTCTTGCAGTTTAAATTTTGATTGCAAAAGTTTTTGAGAGATAAAAGCGGCCTCACATGTTGTTGTTGCATATTGCCGCATTGAATTTTATTTATTAGTTTGACTAAATTGAGCTTGATTGCACACCGAATAAATTAAATAACTAAAATTGCCAAAATTAAAATAAGGGAACTTAAATGGAAAATGAATCACTTTCTCAATCTCTATCTTTTCAACAAAAAAAGCAAAACAAAATCACAAACCTTTTTGGTTCTCAAATTACATGACTTATTTTATGCATGGACTCCCTTTATTTTTAGTGAATTGAGTGAATTTTACAGGAAATCAATGAGATTAGGGAAACAAAGCTAAGCCGCAAGGAGAATAAGGATTAGGTCCAGCCCACTTGACAAAGCGCAGAGCAAGTGGCAAAAGCCCAGAATGCTTAAAAATCACACCTTGGGGCTTGGCCACAAATAATGGAAAAGTGAAGAAACCTTTTAGTATGATGGTGAATTTGTAACGTGGTATTATGAATAACGGGTTATAATATAAGTGAATGTGACACGAAAAAATACTCAAGTTGGAAGTTTTGAACAATTATCGTGTTGCAAGGATAATTGCCAGAGCATTACATGAACTCCGAAATTAGGGTAGAGACACAAATATGAATTCGTTCTTGCCTCAAGTCTGATGGGCATGATAACACAAAATAATCGACTAAGACTCATATGATCAATAAATAATTGAACAAGGTTAATTTGTAAGTAACTATATCTCTCAAGAAATAAAATAAACCAAAAGAACAAACCATGAAAATTACCAACTTAACCAAGAGGCAGAAACCCATATTTTCCATTTCACGCCAAATTTTCGACTTACAAAACACAGTTCATACATCTGTCATATATGTAGTATATATACTTCATGTTCCATATATATATATATATATATATATATATATATGCATGGTGATCCATGGATCACCATAAGCTAAAGCCATATAACTCCTTAAGACTTTTTTTTTTTTTTTTTAATTTTTAACGTCAAAAAGAAAATTACAACGAGAACCCTAAGACTTGTAACGTGGCACACCAGTAAGATTTCCAACAGGGAATACTTGATACCAATTGGAACCGTCGCATGCAGGTTCCACAGCCACCGGCAAGCACTCTGCAGATTCACACCAAAACATCTTGTTCTTGAACTTTTCCAAAAGAGCTGCCTTGCCCTGCATTTCAAAACCAAAAAACAATCATCTTAAAAATAACATTTGGGCAAGGCTAACAAAACCCAGGTAATTAATTTTTCAAAGCTAATTATAAGAAATCAATTTATTTAACCTGGAATTTGGCGCTTTTAACATCACAAGTCTTTTTGGAATTGTTTTCTCTCAACTCCCGGTTTTGAAAATGCACCCTAAATCTGTGAGCTGCAGCTGGAGTTGTAAAATTCACAAATGCGTAACCCAGATTTGAAATAGTCTTCTTCTTCCAGATTTTCCTAAATGAAAAAAAGTAAAAAGTAAAAAATTATATGTATAGCTGTTTATAACACCCAAGAAAAACACAGAAACAAAGGTTTTGGGAAGATTGGCAGTCTAAAATAAGAAGTAACTCACTCGAAATCTATGGGTAGATAAACAAAATCGAACTTGGACTTGTTTGGATCAGAGTGGAGGCCTCGGTTCACTTCAAAACAATGCCAGCTCAGTATTTCCAGTAAATTATTCCTCCTGAATAAATATTAGAATAATAGGGCTGAGCAGATCAGTAAGCATGTTAACATAACAGTGAAAATAATAAATAAATAAATTGCATATGGATGAACAATTTTTCAGGCAAATGGTGGACGATCATATTTCATGTATTCAATTTTCCAATAGTTTACATATGCGTTGTTGATGAATATCAAACACATGGGCAAAAACAAAACACATGTACTTGTTTCAGTTCACGTTATTGACAGAAAAAGGTTTTTTTGGGACAAAAGGTAGAAACTTTGAAGGAAGAGAAACCCAAAAAAAGGTGCTAATTTCCTCTTACTCGCTATGAGCTTTGAGAAGTCAAAAGTTGCAGAAAACCCAGAACATAAATTTAACCAGCTAAAATATTTGATATCTGGACCAAAATATTTAACGAAGTTTGTAAATTTATCCTTTGAAGTTTAAACGCCAAACCACCCAAATGCTGCACACACAGAGAGAGAGAGGGTTTTACCCAAACTGATAAGGGATGTTCTTGACCATGACAGTGGTTGTAGACTGGTCAAAGGTTGGAGGAAAAGGAATAACAGGACCGCCATTTTTGTGCTCTGAACTCGAAGCCTCCATATTCTTCTCTTCTGCTTGCAGCTTCTGTTTGTTTTTCGGCACCCATTTTCCACGTCCACCATCAAGATCAAGCTTCTTCCTTGGTCCGCAAGCCCTCCCATTTTTGCCCTTATACTTGTTATGCTGCAACCTTTTCCCTCTTAAAGCTGGACCTGATGACCTTGGAAAATGGAGATTTGTAGAAGAAGAAGGGCCAGCTGGCTGTGGCTCACAAGGAACCAAGGAAGAAATTGGCACTGGCTCACAAGGAACCAAGGAAGAAACTGGCAGTGGCAGTGGCAGTGGCTCAAAATGAACACCGGGTACCAGCCAAACAGGATTGTAGGTATAATAATAGTAGTTCTGTCTGGTTTGGTATTGCGGTGCATAAGGGTTCAGAGGCATTTTAGGGCGTTGTTGAGATTTTGGATTAGAACAAGAAGCCGCTGGGTGGAGATCAAAAGCTTCCAACAATGCTTTTTGACTGAATAAAAATCAGAGAGATTTGTAGTTGTTTTGTACGCAAAGGCAGTTACACTATCACTCCTACTGGTTTGGTGACCTGATTGACTGCCAAAACTGAGGCCTTGGAGCTTCTTTATAAGCATATCTCAGCATGTGAAATGGACGGTAGGGATTTAAATTTGGAGAGCCTAGCTAGGGCTAATCTTTATGAGCATATCTCACTCAGTATGTGAAATGGACGGCAGGGATTTAATGTTGCTTTTCAGAAATTCACAATTCTGGAATATAGACCATATCAGTGAAATTATGAAAATTGGCAGCGAATATTACTCATGATGTCTATTCATTAAATGCCATCATGCCAAGGTTTCCATACAAGACAAACCAACCACCCCCAGCTTTACATATGTGGCGGCTTCAGCAGGAGAGAGAGAGACAGAGAGAGATACAGATACAGACAGAGAGAAATGCAGAGAGAGAGAGAGATACAGAGATGAGAGTCTTTTATGGTTTAGTGCTTGCACTTCGTGACTTTGGTTCTCTTTTTCTCTGTATTTGCAGAACATCAGAAGTGGAAATTTGTTCGAAAATGAACGTTAAATAACACAAAACAATGAGGTTTTTTCTTCTTCGAAATTTAGGAAAACAAAGAGATAATCGTAGAGTGATGATATGGTTATGGTTAGGTTTTACTACTTATACACGGTGAGAAAAAGTACGGGAAATTCTCTAGGAACTAGGATCATATCAACATGCCCAAAAAATTAAAAAACTAGGATCATATCAATTATTGTGGAACTAATAAAATTAATTTCATTACATTTTAAACTCATCTGATTCTGATGTGACAATACAGTGTATACATCAAGTTTTAAATAAATGGAGAAAAAATCATGTCTATTCATTCTAGAGGACTGTTTGCTAGTCTAGCTACATATACGCATTTATTATATTAAAAGAAGATAATTGTTAAGGAGACCATATTTATAAACCACTTTATAAACAACCTCTTTAATATAGACGGACCCATTGTATTAGTGGGCTCCACCTCTATTAGAGAGGTGGTTTTCAAGGTGGTCTAATAATGTGGTCTCTCTAACATGACTCTTAAAAGAAAAGTGTAGGCTTTTAAAACTTTTAATATAAGTTTTGTTCTTCCAAGGCAAAATTAAATGTTTTGAAGAGTCAAAATCAACTTATCATGGTCTTTTTTTATTTGTCAGAAGATCAACTTATCAATTATGAAAGAGAAAAAAATAGTTTGAAAAGTTTGTTAAAGAGAAGTTTGCTAATGTCACACACCTATATTAGCATTTCAAAATTATTTGGTTCCTCTAACATTAGTCGTATTCCAAAGCAAAATAAAACATGTCACGTAGATATATAGGTTTTTGAAACCGTTTTTCTATACCACCTTTGTAATTAAGTTGACATAAATAAATAAATAAATAAAACACCATGGCTTATGTGGAATGTGATGGAAAAACAAAACCAAAAAAGGAAGCCTGGCAGCTTATATTCTGGAAACATTATAGTTTCTCAAAATGTTAAGGACATGAATGGCAGTTTCTTCAATCTGCTGTTTGGTTACTAACCTAATATGCATTTATGATTAAGTTGGTGTAGGTTTTGGTTCATTAATTTCTCCAATGATTGATGCAAAAAGGGGCTAAGTACGATAATTATGACCTTCAAGGTCGGAAAAATCGTATGTTAGCTTTAATTCCAACTTAACATATTAGTTTAAAAAAAAGATGGTTTATTTTCAAAGTTCAATTCTCATCGCTAACCTTAATCAATATTTACCATATGATTATGATTAACGATTTTAGCGGCCAAGCTATTGCTAGGTCTTGGATCATATTATTATAAATATTTGTGCAGTTAATAAGTTTGAACTCTCCTCCTCGTAGTTTAGATTAGATTTAAATAGAATATCATTTATATAAAATAAATATATATTTTGGGCATCAAAACTTGTCGTGCTAGTGTTCTTGTTTAAGTTTTGATCCCCGAACATTAAATTCCGGCTCTTGATGATCATGTGACAATCATCAAACAAATCAAAATAATTAATGTAAGTTGTAACATTTAGATGAACCTATTATAACCTATTATGTGTTCTGTTAATGTGGTTTTTTATCCACTGGTTAAAAAAAGTGAAGGAACACAACACATGAGGTGGTGGTGGTATTGAGGTTGTAAATGGAGAGAAGGTGGGTTTGGTTACTATAACCTAGTTTTGTAAATCTGGTTGGAAGAAAAGAAAAAGGAGCTTTGAAACCCAGAAATAATCACTTTATTAGTTTAGAATAGAGACAGAGAGAGAGAGAGAGAGGCTCATTTGGTTTATTATTATAAATAGCAGAGAGAGAGAGAGAGAGAGAGAGAGTGATTGAAAGAGATGGAGTTGGTTTCGCACTTAATGCATGTGTACTGGAGAGGAAGGAGGTTTCGTATATGCATGGCTTTTTGACCAACTTCGATACTCGAAAGCAAAGCAAGCTTTAGGTTTCGGTTTCAGTTTCAGTTTCCCCAGTGAATAATGCAAGAATATCGAAACGGACGATTTGGCCTATCAGTTTTTCTATTTCTTAGCTCACAAACAAGTCCTGCTTTAAGATCTCCAAAACCCCAAAAATCTTTAAGCCTGCAACATTTCTTTTGTAAACCCAAAGCCATTCTCTATTTCATTTTAATTCCTTTTGTTTTGTTTCCATTTCTTTCTTTCGTTTTTCTGGCAGCTAATTCTCCTTTATGTCTCTATCCCTCGGTTCCTTTTGTTGTAAAAAAAATTAAAATTTTATAAATAAATAAATTAAATTAAATTTACTTGGTAGCAGATTTCACTCTTTTAAATGAAAGTGAAGTATACTTAAAGGAATTGGACCGAAAAAAATACAATTAAAAGAGTGAAAAATTCTCAAGTAACGTTTCACCAAAGACGATTTGAACTAAACTGACTAAGTGACGACGATTGGTAGATAATTGAGAAGCAGAGGTGAGCCGAACAAAACCTTGGCCATCCTTACATAATATAAAAAATACATATGTGAAAGTTTCACTAAGAAATTTAAAATGAGGCTGATAGCGAATATATTGAATAATTTTTATTCTTTATTAACGGAGAAAAATCACTAAAGTAACATCTAGTTAATAAATAAATAAGAGAAACTAGAAAAATAGAACCATTGACACCATTTGTTTGCCATATGAATTTCAAGAAAGTTGAATGAAAAATGAAAGAAGGAATATTCTCCTTCAAGAAAGTAGAGTACATTCGGTTAAAAAAGTAACAAAAATCCCCTCTAATGTAACAAATAAGTATAGCCATTTGTAAACTCCTTTAATTTTTTCTCAAACTCAAATTTGAAATTCATATAGGAAGGGGTTTTCCAAGATTTGCCTGCTGCGTCACTGCGTCAGGACAATCTGTGGCAGGGTAAACTATGCCCATCACTCACGATTATGACTATGAATATTGGATAAGACGTCCCGTAAATTTTATATTATATTACAAATCCTCAGTCCCTATTGCCTAACCCTAGTAGGTCACTAGAGAGAGAGAGAGAGAGAGAGAGCTATGTGCAGGTTTTGGTCAGCACAAAAGTCTTATATCAATTCATGTCTCGCTGTTGTATTTTTCTTTTGCAGCTTTTTTTACACTCAAATTTGCAACAAGCTCAAGGCGTGTTTACCCAAATTTGCTCCACTGCAGTTTGGAGCGCGCTATGTTTCAGACACTTTCTTTGCTTCCCATTGCTGAGGAATCATATAACCAAATATGCATATGGAAGAAGGCTCAAATTTCAACCTGATCTCTTTTTTCCATTTAACTAATTATATCATCTCGATTTTACCACCTTAATTAAAAGACAAAAAAAATAGAGAAAATAAAAACTTCCAAACTTCATCCTCTCAACAGTCAACACACCAAGGTTCCCATGGCTGGCACATAAACTACACTAAGCATAGTACAAATTATAACCATGTTTCCAATTCACCCCAGAGACTATGGCAAAACACATCACCCAGGGAGACAATGAAAACACAGCCAAAAAACCCAGACTGATATATTTATACATCATATGCGAAAACCCTAAAAACTAGTTGAAAAAACAAACACAAAACAGTAAACAGAAGTAGCCAATAATACAACAGCACAGAGTTGATGCAGTCATGGCACTATCACCTCACTGTCCTCCTCACTTCACCTTCTGTCGGCTTCTCAGCATGCATGGTGGTGATCACTGAGGATATTATAGGCCATGCCCCTAAGAGTTTAAGGCATATGTGTAGGAGAATTCCCAAAGGCAGAGGGTACCCCTACGCATTTCCCCACAGTTTTGAGATTGGGCAGCTCAACCCCACCATCGCATGGAGGCTCTAAGATTACAGGCAAATACTCCTCAGTGTCACACCAAAACGCTTTCTTCTTGAAATGGCCCCTCAGAGCTTCCAAACCCTACATGACAAAACTGTCAGTCAAATCTGAAAGCTCACATCCAACAGCGTACTTTAAAAAGTCGAGAGCAGTTCAAATGAAAAAAATTGAAAGCCAAAAACTTTGAAGTGTAAGAATTAGAAACTTAACCTGAAGTTTGGCACAGGTTACTTCACGGGTCTTGTTGTTGCTGCTGACCTCTTCCCACATTTTCTCGTGGAATTTCTTGTAAAATCTCGAGGCCGCAACAGTACTGGTGAAATTCACAAAGGCATAGCCCAGATTGGCTGCCCTCCTGCCATACCAAAATTGCATGGAAGAAAACCTTTTAACATACAAGATTTTGGATCCAATCATCCAAGAAAGTGACACAAATTAACAATAAGGTTTTGGAAAATAAAAACTCAGTCTCTGTTTATAAAAACGTTACTCACTGAAAGTCCATGGGAAGATACACGAAATCAAACTCGGATTTAATGGGATCATCAGAGTTCATGCAGGCCTTGATGTTCTCTGCGCAGCAGTGCTTACTGAGGAAGCTCAGCAGATCACCCCTCCTGCTTGGATAAATAAATTATTATTATTATTTCAAGAATTCACATGTATTTTCTATGAAAATTTATTATTAATCAATTCTGTGCCCTCAGACCAAACATGTTTATCCTCTTTAGCACAAAAGTAGAATAGAGACAAAAGGGCACAAAGAAAGAGCGACAAAACAGAGACTAAATTCCCTCTTACACGCCATGAACAAACAAATAACAGGAATGAAAAGTCAAAATTGAAAATGGTTGAACCAGACATGAACCAGGTAACATTTGAACAAATTGTTGATGCATGTACTTTAAATAAATAAACAAAATTAAGGGAAACAAAAACAAGAAAACCCAAAATAGTAACAGAGAGAGAGAGAGAGAGAGAGAGAGAGTTTACTGAAATTGGTTGGGGATGTTTTTGATCATGATGGTGGTAGTGCTTGATCCATTTTGCACATCAGGACTTGAAGGGAAAGGAATTACATCACCACAACCAGCATTCACAAGTCGGGCTTTGGTTCCCCTTATAATCCTCTGACGCCACGCCTTTTTACCCTTCTCGGCCTCCAGGACTTCCTTCTTGGGCAACCATTTGACAACCCGACAAGCACCTACCACTTGGTGATCATCCCCAAGCTCTTTCAATGACTTCCTCAGCCTCGCAGATACAAATCCCCTCTTCCCCTTGTAAACATTCTCTCTCGGTACCCTTTTCGTAGTTTTGGCTGCTGCTGCTGCTTCCATGTTCTGTTTGAGACTCACAATTGTTTTTGGGTTCGGAAAGTTGGGTTGTCTCCAGTGACAAAAATAGTAAATGGGTTGATGAAGATTTTGAAAAGCATAAGGAGGTTGAAGAGGATAGAAATATCTTTTGGACACATAGGTTTCAGTTTTGTTCAAGAAAAATGGAGGAGCTTTAGGGTTCAGAGCTTTGGAGGACATCTTTTGAGTTTGTGGTGTCTGGAAATACAAAGAACCGAAGAGGAGAGAGAGAGAGAGAGAGAGAGAGAGAGAGAGAGAGAGAGAGAGAGAGATCTCAAAAACAGAGGAAGAAGAGGGAGAGAGTTTGGAACTGAGCTTAAAATGGAAGAAGGGCAGGATAGTGTTTATAAAGAAAAGGAGAGGAGATATCAAAGGTTGATCGGACGGTGGGTATTGAAGCAGAGAGTAGGTTTTCAGAATGGGATTTGCTTTCACGTTTCTGGATATGGGATCCCTGAAATGATGAAAATCGGGACTCGAGTTTACTCAGCATGGCTTTAACATTTAATGCTCTCAACCAAGGCTTAGCATTGGCGGCGTATAATAACATGAGATGCAGAGAGAGCAGAGAGAAGAGAGAGGGAAGAGAGTTTCATGGTTTTGTGCTTGGACAGGTCGACAGGGGTGACAACTTTTTCTCTGAGTTTTCAGAGCACGAAAACGGCAAATTGTATGAAGATGAAAAATATATTAACAAAACGAATAGTTATCTGGAATTCCTTGGACGGAGAGCAGCTATGCTTAGGTTTATAGGGGGTGGTCGGATGTCAACCGATTGCTTCCCTCGGACTAGTTTTTTGCTTCCCTCGAACTAGTTTAATTAACCACACTTTTTTACCATTGGACTAAATTGTGCTAGGTTAATACAATATGATGATGTCATTCTAGCTTGCAAAATAAACTTTGGTTTGTGCGAGAATATTAAAAAATATATTTTGTTAAATTTTGCAAATTTGAGAAATATTAGATATTTTTCCTCTTGACTTTATATTCTTGATTTTCTCATTCAGTTTGTGTCACTTGTATTTCACTCACACATAAATCTTATGCAATTACTTCAACAGCAATTCGCCTGCGTTTTTGAAATTTGTTCATCATCCGGAACTCAGCCCATGCATTGCTGAGTACCAATTCTATATTAATAATCCCAAATTTTTGTTTGGCTAATTGTTAATAACTTTTTATGTCTCTCATTATCTGGGAAACATAATATTGTGCTGAAAATGTCGAGGAAGTGAATAGCAGGTTTTTTCGCATGCTTTGTTTGATCGATTTAAAACGCATTTACTTTCTCAATGATTGATTCATCGGGGGAAAAAGTTGGTAAAGTTTTTATGACCTTCAAGTGGAATAAAATGTTAACATATTTGGGCGAATTTGGTGGCCAAATTGCCACTCCAGATTGATTTCACCTTCTTATTGGCGCCATCTCTTTTAGAGTTTGCCACGTGTTTATATTAAAATAACCATAATTTAACATGTACATTCAGACCAGACGCAATAAATTATGACAAATATCTTGCAGTTTTGTCTATAGTTGTTAGATTTATTTAGGGTTTACGTGGAAAAATAGAATTTGGGTGTTTAGTACATAACTTCAGAGTAAGCTTGCTGATGCCTCAATTACTTGTTACTTTCTTGATTTTATGTCTCGGGGATTCACATCACAAGATTCTTCATTCTTATTAATCTATAATGCGTTCATCTATGGATATTACTTACTCAACATATAGCTCCATAAACGTAGACACATTGCGAAATCACATTAATTTCTTGCCATTTTTACATTGTTTTCTTTCTCTTGATTGAGTTTGTGATTTCCGTTATTGTATTATTAACCGATTCTAACATTATATCATAATATTGAAAATTTCACATATTTTATTTGTATTTTATTTTAGAGGATTGTTATTTCACGTAAGAAAGGAAAAATTAAAACTTATTTGACTCAATATTTCAAAATTCAAAAGGAACATCTTATTTGATAATATGATTCAAATAAGAAAATTACACAAATTAGTAATTAATTAGTAGTCAAATCAAGGGTTTAGATTAAATTTGCAAAGCCTCTTTCTTGTCCCTTGTATATTAGGGTTTAGACTGAATCGAGGCTTTCCTTATTTTTGCAAAGCATTGACCATTTGCGAAACTTTTGCTGAGATATAAAATAGCATGTGTTTCAGCATTGCACAATTTGAGGCAAAAAGTTGGTATGAGAATCCCAACATCAGAAAGGCCAGGGTGGCATTGTAACTTCCACGTTGAATTCTTCCACTTCGTTTTAAAAATGTCATATTCTCACTTAACTTCGTGCATGGAGTCTGGAGATCCAGTAAAAAGTTTTTTTTAATCCTCCTCTCACTTTTTACATGCAGTAACTTTGTTTAAAAGTGCGTGCGAAGGGATTTGACTTCTTCTAGGAAACATTTAAAATAATATTATTTTAAACATAATTACAAGATTTTTTTAATTTTCAAAAAAGAATTATCCAAATCCTCACTGACAGGGGTATGAAATGATTGATTAGATGAGGTGAAGCAAATATCTGACTCAATTCTTCTCACAAAGAAAGCAAGAGGGGTACAGTTACAGTATGCAGCAAGATTCATTGGCGTTATTTTATAAAGGCCCTCTATGTTGGACCGGGTACAGTATGCAGTAAGATCCATTGGCGAATTTGGGCTTCAAATACAACAAAAACAACCCAATAGGCAATTTGCTGATCTTGCCCATCGTCATCACCTGACCCGAATCCTCTATAGGCCAGCCCATAGCTCCCGAGTGCCTCTCCTCGCTCAACCGCTCCAAGGACCAGCGTGCGTGCGTCCCAGTCTTCCTCCTCAGTCCATCTTCTCCATCTGTAACTCCTCTTCTTTCTCTTCTTCTTCTTCTTCTTCCTTTTTTCTTTCTTCTCAAGTCCTATTCTTCGTCCTATTGCAGTTTCTCAGCAACCAAACTATAAAAGTAAGCTTTCTCTCCCCCCCCCCCCCTTTTTCTCAATAAAATGTCTCTGCAACAGTTTGTGAGTTGGTTGAGTTTCAATTAAAAGGTTATCTTCAATCAGAAATGGGAAATTAAAACAAAGTTGTTCACAAGTTTCTCTCTATTTTGCAATTTTTTTCTTCTCAAATTTAATGTTTGTTGAGAAATTCTTGTTTTCAATTTGTATGTGAAGGTCAATGGCGTATAGAGGTCGTGGACGCGGTGGATTTGGAGGAGGTGGCGGTTTTGGCTATGCCACTCAAGTTCCCTTTGAGCTTTTTCCTGTGAGTTTCTGTTTGCTGCAGTTTTTGCCCAGGACTAATTTACCAAGCTACAATTTCAGTCTTGATCTTGAATTTTGTTGATTTTGAACTAGTAATGGCCAAATTTTAAGTAATATGTTTCTGCAATTGGTTCTATTTTTGTTGCAGTTATTGACAAGTTTTGCTATGATATTGGCAGTTTGCTACTTTTCATATTTAATATCAAACTTTTCTTTGCAGGATGTTGATTTGCCTAATGTCAAAGGTATACTTGATCCAGATAAAAAGATAAACCAGGGTAAGAGTGAGGAAGAAAACTTAGTCAATCAAAGTCGCAAGTTTCAAAAAATTTGGAAAGGCTCTCCTTTTTATCTTGAGCAGACCACTTCAAAGGGTTAGCATGATCTACTTTAGAACTCGTTGCTTATGTTTTTTTTTGTCTATCAGTACATGTATTCAAGGAATTAAGCAATTTGTGAAGCATGTTTGATTTGTTTTTCCCTTCCTCTTCTAGTTAAGATATTAATCATGGTCTATTGTGGAGAGAATTCATTATTTTGGTATGTTTGAAATCATGTTTGTTTTTTTTATTTATAAGAAGACTATCAACCTTGTAGTGATGCTTCTATGCTGTGTAAAAGTACAGTTCTGTTGTGAAATTCAGTATGATTCATATATGTTGATCCCTTTAATATTTTTATGGTTGAAGATAAAAGTACATATTTACTGTGAATCTGAAATTGATGTCACCAAGATTTTATAGTTAGATGTAAGGAGAAGTTCAAACATCCCTTCCAAAACCAACACCCAATCTTATGTTTGCGAACATTATGCAAAGTGGCAAACTATCTTAAAAAGTTCAATATGAGTTTCTAAGGTGATTTGTTCTATAGTTGCATTTTATTTAATACCATATTGCTTTTGTTCTCATTGAAAATCATTCATTTGGCTTCTTTTGAATTTATACCAGATAGTAATACACTTATTGAACTTGTGGTTTCAGAGAGGCAAAACACAGAAGTAGAAAGATATTCTGACAGGTTGAAGCCAAAAACCACGATAAGACGCGGTGCTCTTTTTGATATATTGGAGCTCAAGGGATTTCCCCAAGAACTGACTGGAGGTTTGTAATCTGAAAATCATGTGAAAGAAAAAGAAAAGAAAAGAAAAGGGAATGATATCCAATGTTCTGCTTTGGTTTTGTGGTTTTCTTTTTGCGTTTTACATACTTCTTGTTGCAATGGTGTTTCAGGTTCAAGGGCGCAGCAACCAGGCCGAAAGAGAGTTCGATGGAATCCTGACTCAGGTTCCATGAGACTGGATACTTTGTTATTCTGTTGTCTTGTTTAATTTGTCTTTTTTTAAGTCATTGGGAATTTTGACTCAAACTGATTAAAAGATCATCACTCTTACAGAGCTGCAGAAGTTAGATTTATTTGAAAAGCTTGAACAGCGTCAGGTATGAAAAAGTCTTCATAGTCTCCCTAACTATAACATGTTGTGTCAAAGATCACTGTACCAACATCTATCTATGAAAAGGATCCAAATGAAAGTTTGAAGATGCTTGGTCTTAAAATTTATTTTCATAAAAGGTTTAATTTTTGTATGCATTGTTGATAATTCTTCTCATTTGTAGGGTAATAATGATGGAAAAGAAAAGAAAGAAGGTGAAGGTGAGGATGAAGATGAAGAAGAAGAGGAGGAGGAGCCAGAAGAAGACTTCAGTGATGATGATTATCAGAAGGTTCGTATAGGAAATCTTGGCTCTTATATATCTATTTGTTTCTTTACCTTATTTATTGGTAATCACTTCAAAATGGTGATAGGTTGTACTTTGTTTATGTTCACTGTTGGGATTTTCTTTTCTTATACGTGCCACCTGATTCCTCACTTATTCGTTAGAAGTTCTGTTCACGAAAATTCAAGTTTGGAACTGGGAGGTGTGTGGTTGTTTGGCTGTCCATGTGTGGGAAAGTAATATGTTTTTAATACAACTTTGATCTTGCAGAACCAAGATTTCGATGATGATGATGATGATTTTAATATGGAAGATGATGGTGATGGTAGGAACCTTCATTTGATACACTACATTTTTCTCATACTATTTTAACATGGAATAATTGAGCTTGTGGTGAGCTTACGCTGATGGTTTCAATGTTGCAGATGAACCTCTTTTGTAGTGAGACGGTGTCGCATACGAGGCTGCTCAAAACATACACAAACCTCCCTCATTTCCCTTCCATCAAATGGAGTATACGGCTATTGTTTGTTTTCTTGTAGGATTGTACATTCAATTACTAGTTTTTTTTTGTTACAAAGCTCTTGCTCTTACAGGAAAAGATATCGGTCTAATGTGACGATGATCACAAATAGAAAGTAGGTTGTGTGGAATCAAAATGTGTAGGTTAGGCAATGGATTCGATTCCCCGGCTTTTTGGTTTTTAATTTTGGTAATTAGGGCTTGTAGTTTACTTAAGCTTGCATTTGACCCTAAATCTGTTAAATTTGTTAAATGGGTGTATGAAAAGTTGACATGCTTAGCACATTGCTCTATCCTCCCAACCAAAACGTTTATGTTACTGCAGTAAGTTCGAATCATGGACGGCAATTGTTGAATTTTTTTTTTAAAAAAAAAAAATTGTAAAATGTTGAAGACTTTGGTTTTAGAAAGAGAATGAAACCTTGTAATTCCTTTCGTACAAAACATGCTGCTAGAGTTGATCTTTCTTTGTTACACAAAAAATTGTGTGTAATTTTTCTTCATATACATGAATAAGTTTCGAAACACAGCCCATACTTCCACTATGGTGGGGTGGGCAAGTTAACTCACGTGGGTCCCACGTGACCAAACATGAGCAGGCTGAACGTGAAGGGCACTCATTCAATCATGTTGGCGAATCCAACGGCTGACAAGAGATCACCGACGCAACAACGACATAACGGTTCACTAGGCCCACCGAATTCCCCCACACTCTTCTCCTCTTCCAGGCCTACGACATGTATTGTGTAATATAATATTATTATATAAACCTTCCGCCTTTGAACAAGCAAACATATAACTTCAGAATCAGACCGTGGAAGAAGAAGAAGAAGAAGAAAATTAGAACTTGCAAATCTATCGATCAAAGTTAGACAAGGAGATTCGACGGTCAGGATTCAATCAAGAAAATGTCGTGGCAGACGTACGTCGATGATCACTTGATGTGCGACATCGAAGGCCAACATCTCACGGCCGCGGCCATCGTCGGTCACGACGGAAGTGTGTGGGCTCAGAGCTCCAGCTTCCCTAAGGTTCCTTCTTCAACTTCCTCTGTGATTCTTATTTTTTTAATTTTTTGCTTTTTTGCTTTTATTTTTGTATGATTTATCTCATTAGATCTGTGCAAATTGGCTCTGTTTGTTTGCTCGGAAAATCTTTTCACGGTAGAGGAATTGAATTGAAAATGCGAGGTTGTGTAACAGATTAATACTGATTAAAGAGTTGTGCTCGGAATTGAAAAAGGATTCGTGATTCTAACAGATTGAGATTGATCGATATGATTTGTGATTGATATTTTTTTAAAGGATTTGTACTCCGCTTGTTGAGATTTCTGCATTTGAGTTTTGTTTCGATGCCGAGAAAATGTTTTCTGTTTGTTTGCCAATGGCCTTTTAATGCTAATGCGATAGGAATTCAGATGCAGGACATTTTGGATGTTTTTTCTTGATTTTAATTGAAAATGTGGTAGTGAGTGAGTGCGAGATTGATTTTGGTTATTTATAAGCAGTTTAAGCCTGAAGAAATTGCGGCGATAATGAAAGATTTCGATGAGCCAGGGTCTCTTGCCCCTACTGGATTGCACCTTGCTGGCACAAAGTATATGGTTATTCAAGGGGAGGGAGGAGCTGTAATTCGTGGAAAGAAGGTTTGTTTGTTTTGTTTTTCTGCTGTATATGCTTTACACAAGCACCTGAATTTCATATCGTCAAACCACAGGTTTTAAGTTTGGACATTTGGATTTGATTTCACCTGACCATGTGGTATAAATTCTCAGTGCATACTTAAGAGCATACAACGACATTTCCGTTGAACTACTTTCTTAAGTTTGCCTCTGAATTTCACAATAAAAGTAGAGGAGTTTACATGAAGAATGCTATGTTTTCATGAAATTACGTCCATAAGCTTACTTTTTGCGTATGACAAGTAAGCATGAAATGTGACCATTCTATGAACAAGCATGTGAACAAATTGATCCGCTCATCAACTGGTTTGATTTGAGAATTGTACCCTAGTGTTGAATTGTAATCCTATAGTGGAAATCCTTTATTCAAAATGTGGACATTAACTGAATATGCATACATTTTTCATTTCTGTAATTTCATAAAAGAAATTAAGAGAAAACACAGGTTTACTAACGTGATTTGCACTATAAAGTGTTCAATGAAGACTGTAAAAGTCATCCTTCTCTCACCTTCTTACTTTTTAAAATTGTTAACCATCAATTCAATTGGTTGATGTTCCTTCTTGTTGCAGTCAACATTCTGCCTGTGATTGATTTGATATTATTGTAGGGCTTTAGGAGATGGTATGTCCTTAAAGGAATAATCCACCTCAAAAGTTCCTCTAAAGTGTTATTTAATTTTTCTGTTGGGTTGCTCATTTATAGTCGCACATACTGACTAAAGTGCAAAAACACATGGATGCCAAATTGTGTAGTGCACTTTATTTTTTTGAAATTTTAGTACAATTATCACTTTATGAGGTCCGTCACCTTTTTTTTTTTCCTTTAGATAGAGCTGTATATACTTGCAACCACCTGATAATTGCACGGATTTGCCTTTTCTGATGTTCTGCTTGCTGTATTTTTAGTGCAGATTGGGTCATTCCATGTGTAATGAGGTTTATTTTGATTTGATTTTCCTGCAGGGTTCTGGTGGCATTACCGTGAAGAAAACTGGCCAGGCTATGATTTTCGGTATATACGAGGAGCCCTTGACACCAGGGCAGTGTAATATGATCGTGGAGAGGTTGGGAGACTACCTGATTGATCAAGGCCTGTAGATCATCTCAACATAATGGTTTTCATGTTTTTCGATTTTTTTGTTTTTTTTGTGGGCTTTGCATCTACTTTCCTACTATGGATTTGAAGTGGCACTGGCGTTGTTGCTCAAAATAACCATGTGCGGATGGTGAGACGGAAGCAGGGGACTATTTGGTGTTCTAAGATTGTTTATTTTTTTGGGGTTTCTTCGTTTCTTGATTTGTGTATTTATTCACCCCGCCGTTCGCTCCTACTGAGCCTGCTGCCTTTTCTTTTTTTTTATGGTTTTGCATATCTTTGGATTCCATCTTTGTTATGATATGATAAAAACAAATGTTTCTGCTATAAATGAAATGGTTTTGGATTTAAGTCTTCCCCTTTTGTTATAATCATTGTTTATCAACGATAATTCTAAGCCAACGCATTTGGTTCATGGACATTTTGAACTGTGGCGGCTCAAGTTTTAAATCTCACAATTTGAGACCAATCGACTTAGGCTTCAAGCGAGTTCACTTTTTATCCATCTTTTCAGCTTCGGTTAGACCCCAAGTTTTAAATAAATATATATATATATATATAATATATATAAAAACCGAGTCTAGCGGCATGGCTATGCTACTATTTCTTTAAAAGGAAATTACAAAAGACTGAGTATAGCCCGGCAGGAAAGAAGTATAACCATGCGGCCATACTCGTTTTTTCTAATTTCGTACAGCCGGGCGGCTATACGCGGCTTTTCCCAATTTTTTTTTAAATAGTTAGCCGGGCGGCTATAGGTTCCCTTTTTAAAAGAAATAGTATAGCCGCACGGCTATACTCGGGTTTTCTAATTTTTAAAAAATAAATAGTATGGCCGATCGGTTTCCCTTTTTTAAAGAAATAGTATAGCCGCACGGCTATAATTTGGTTTTTTCCATTTTTTTATATAAGGAACAGTATGGCCGGGAGGCTATTCTCGGTTTTTATTTTTTTAAAAGAAATAGTAAAGCACCCCCCCCCCCCGGGGGGCAACTCTTTTTTATTAATCGCGGTTTTTTCATTTTTTAAAAGAAATAGTATAGCCGAGCGGCGATACTTAATTTTTCTAATTTTTTTTAAAGAAATAGTACAGCCTCGCGGCTATACTCTGTTTTTAATAATACTCTTTTTTATTTTTTTCAAAGAAATAGTTAGCCCACCGGCTATACTCCTTTTTTTATTAAAGAAATACGCATAAACTTTTCATTCTGATATGAATCCTTTTGGCCTGCAAGGTACACACACACACACACACTCAATTCAGCCTTCTCATATACCCACGAAATAATTAACCTACAAATCACTGATGGGAGGAGGATATTGTCAATTACCAGATCGCACAATAAATGGTGACAGCCCCATTTTGTCATATGTATTGCTGCCATCATAAAAATGAACACCAACCAAAAGACTATAATCCATGATTCTCTCTGCTTCCAGATATTGACAATCTAGATCAATTTGCCTGCCAATGTTCATACTAATTAATAACAAGTCAGAGATAGAATTCAATAAAAGGGGATAAAATTGCTTCTTCTAGGGCCTTACTTCATAAGGTCTTGGAACCATTTTCCTTGGAGGCGAAACACAAAATTAAGATCCAAGTCCTTGAGAGTTGTGATTTCATCGATTTCCCCCTCAGGCTTATCAGTTGTTCGACCATGGGATGATCCTTTTAGGTCAAATCGTCTATGTATTCTGTAATCCGAGAAGAACAAATTGCCCATCACGATAAACCTCGTCTGATTTCCAATCAAAGAACAACTAGTTAGATACAAAACACATCCCATCATTCAACATAGGAATTGATTGACTCTAAACCAGGCAAACTGGTCTCCCCAACACGTACCTTCTGGCCGCCGACAGGTTTGACACAATGCACACCATAGAATTTTGTCACAAGAGAATTTTCATTCCGAGAAACTCAAACGACTGATGGGGCGGCGTTTTGTTCGATCCTTCCGGTGAAAACCTGGCCCAGAACTTCTCTTTGGGATCGAAATCACTGGGCTTAATTTCCCTCACTATCGAAGCATGCTTCCCAATAGATAGAGTATCTAAAAACCAAAAACACCACAACATCAAACACCAGCCTCCATTAATAAAGAAAACCCATAAGCAAAAAATACTCCACGACTTGTAAAATCGAAAAATCAGAAAAAGTACCTAATACCCAGTTGAAGATTGAGCATCAAACCCATCTCGATCGAAACCTGTGCCGTTTCTGTAGAACATCGAAGCCTCCACATTATCGATAATATCACAAGTAATATCCCCAGATTCCCCATCAGACAGACTCCCAGGTACAAATCCTGAGAAATGTCCTCTCCGCCAAGCTCCCTCTAGCCCCGTCCACCGACGAAACGGAGCGTTTTCCCATCGTAATCGTCAGATTCTCAGCCCCAAAAGCCCCAATGTCGGTCTATACTCGGTTTTTTCGATTTTTACAAAAAAATAAAGTAGTTTTTAAAAGTATAGCCGGTCGGCTATACTGGGTTTTCCGTTTTTTCTTAGCCGGGCGGCTATACTCGGGTTTTTGAATTTTTTAAAAAGAAATAGTATAGCCGCGCGGCTATACCCGAAATATAAGAATTAATATTGGGCTAGAATTGGGTTACTCAAAATTGAAGCCCACATAAAGCATTTCATACGACCCAAATCCATTTTGAAGGGGTATTTTCGTAATCAACTTGGCCGGCCACAAAAACCCTAGTGTATATTTGTTCTCCTATATATACACGGTGCACGCAGTTCTCTTCTCATGTTCATGGCCCTAGCGGTGTATACCTTTGTGTCCCTGGCTCTGCGTATCTATTTATGTTGTTGCAACTTGCGTGTATGATTTTGATTTTGGTTTAGGGTTTTGATTGATGTTGACTGGGTTTGGATGAGCAGGGATTGTGTGTATCGGCGTAGTGCTAGAATCAATGCACTCTGATCCGAAAGAGTTCCCTGCAATATCAAATTCGGGGAAGGTGGGCAGTTGTTTTTCATGTTTACCCATTGAAATTTTAACAATCATCTTCCCCATATCTCCTCTCTCTGTATTTCTTCTTTGCTTTGTTCTCTATAATTTCTGATCGAAAGGTCTGGTTCAAAAATACATGAAATAGCTAGAATTTAATGGTAGGCCTTGCACGAATTGCTTAAAAATATTTTTTGGATTTGCGTCCTCTCATTTAGTCATATGGGTAAACTAATGGCTGCCTAAGCAGTTTGATCTACTCATCAAAAATGACCTAATGTAAAATAAATTTGCAGAAACCCCTGTTTGAGGACCAAAAATAAATCCCAACTTGAGCAGAGCTCACAGAGAGACCAATTACTATCTATGGAGTAATTAGAGGTCTATTTGGGCTGACTTGGGATTTGGGTCTTAAAATATTTCGCTCTACCTTGAGTGTATGGGCAGGCCTTTGATTTTAGAAGGTGTTGTATTCTGGTTTCCATGTTTATGGGCTTTGGGCCTAGTAAACTGAAAATTAAACAATCCGGATAGCGACGAATTTAGCAAAATCCTTAACAATTATTCAACCTCATCAGCATAGTAAACAATTAACATTCATGGTTGTTTGTTTTCGGGATTTTGTTGATGATGACTGTAATAGGGTGAAAATTCACATGCCCAACACGGGAAAGTCACAGAGATTCAAATTTCGCAAGGAAATGGCACAGAATTTGGTTCAAAATTAACAAGAACCAGGGCTGCGTTACCAAAAGATTCATCCAACATTTTGTTCCAATTTCCTCTGCTTTCTCAGCAACCAAAGACAGAGAGTTAAACATTTGATTGGATGTTGCAGAAGTGTGGACAGGCCCACAGGGCTAGACACTGGCACTGGCAGGCTAAAGGCCTATTCTGGATTTTTCTTAGCTGCTGTGCCAAGGTTTTGCTTGCCCAAGGGCCCATGGAATCTCAATCTAATGTTTGATTCAAATTTTAAAATAATGGAAGTCTGTCCCTCATCACTCAGAGATTTAGGTGAAGTGCTATATATATCCCTGCCTAATCAAGTGGTCCAAATCCAATTAGGGTTTGCTAGCATGGTTGTAAACCAAAACTGTTCATGTTTATCATCTTCTTACAAGGGTTCCATTTTTATTTTCTATTCTGAAAGAGACAAAATCTAACTAATTATGGTGATTTAACTTTCGTCAATTTGTTTTCTATTATAAAATCTATGGTCAATTTTGACCATTACTTGATAGATCGCTTGAGTATGATGCATGGTGGCTTGCTTCCCCATATCCACACTCTATAGATCTCCTCTCTTGGTTCTTCTTGACCTCGCTTTCTTGTGGCAGCGACGGCGTATCTGATGGTGATGATTGCTAGCTTAGTTTAGGGTTAGATTTTACGATTTTGGTAATTTGTGGGCTTTTTTTGTTTTGGGCCTGCTGTTTTAGTATTTTAGGCTGGATTTTTATTTTGTTATGGAGTCCCTATTTTTCTATTTTTTGACTTTTGTATTTTGGGTTTCTTTGTAAGTTGTATCTTTATTTGACAATGAAATCTTATTCTCTTCGACCAAAAAAAATAAAAATCTTTCGTATCAATGATTTTTTTCTTCAATTTAAGTTTTGCACTCAAAATCTCATGACCGACCCTGAAATGCTTAATGAATCAGTAAACAAATTTGATGGTAAATAATGTTTGAAGTAGTGACATGAAAATGGTAAATGTGAAGTAGTTACATGAGAACGGAAAATGTTTGAATTCAGAATCCCCTACTCCAAAACAAAATGACTCTGCTAACTCTCTTGTTGTCTTGTGTTGTCGCATTTTCAAATTTGAAGGATTCATTTCATGCATGCTTCAACATTACCATCATAGCAATTTCTATTATTGTTCTACGACCTCTTTGTACCTCATTGATATATTATGGGAATAAAGATCAAGAAATATTTGATGACTTGTAGAACATGATCCTTGAAGCATCATTTTCCAAAAATCTTCAAGGGGACCTCACTCAAGGTGCTGCCTCCTTCAATGTCCCCAAAAACCCACTTTTAGAATATGCAACACCACCTCATGCCACATCGATGTGTAATTCAATTAGGATCATGCACATTGGGGCAAGTTGATTTTATATCTCACCTTAGAATAATTGGAGCAACCACCAATAATCCCATGAGAAAAAATGATTGCATTTTGAAGCTATCTTTTCAAGTTAGGCGGTGGGTTGATGTGGGGTTCTTTTGTACTCAACTTGAGAAACCTCATACCATGTGGCATTCTTGTGGTGTCTCTAGACTCTCTACCATTCTCCTTTCAATTATATGGTGCAAAGTGTTTTTGATTGATTGCCATATTCAATATCCAGGCTGGCTGTGAGCATTTCTCATGGTTCAAGCAAGTCATTTATGGAAGGCAAATATTGTTGGACTTCTTCTCCTGTGGCAACTGCAAAAAAGATAAAAGAAAAAACGGCTTATCTCAATTATCCCTTGACATGGTAAGTGTTCTATCGTTGAAAGCTATATATACGTAAAAAGGTAGAATAATATTATGACCAACAAAAAAAGCAAGCTGAAGAAGTTGTATTCTAACTTGTTATCTTGATGATTGTATGAAAATTAGTGAAAGAACACAACCATTTCTAGGTTTGATTACTTTGCTCTAAAGTAGATGAAAAAGGAAAATAGTAAAGTACTTAAGTAACTAATCAGCTATCTAGCATGACATTATATAAAGTGAGTGAAACAAACACAAGAACAAGTTGAGAAACTTTTTGGAATTAATTCTTTAGTCCTTTTTTTTAATGGAAAAACTCTAGTATTGTTAGTTGACTAAGTCAAAGATAGTAAATTAAAAATAATAATTTGCTGGTTTTATGTGAAAAAAATATATGTAAAGTAAGATCCCAGGTTTACAGCCTGTGTCTGGAAAATCTTAGTAGATAATATAATACAAGTTAACCCATCCCTTTTAAGTTTTAAACCATACTTTAACTAACATTAGGTAAAATAAAGCAAGCAAGTTATCAAGCCTACCTTTGCCCAACTAGATAATCAGTACCTCTCTCTCTCTCTCTCTCTCGCAAAGTTGCAAGTATACAACTTTTTTACATCAAAGTTGGTGTCTCTATCTTTCTTTGAGAAAGAAATAATAACAAATACAAAAGAGTTCAGCTGAAAAATACTAATCAAGCCTGGAAGTATATTCCTGAGCCTATAAACTCATGGTCCCATATCTGCAGAAAAATGAGCTTGCAGATGGAGAAGGGAACATAATGGAATGAGATGCCAAATCAAAGTAGGGCCTTACATTAGGCGACAAAATAATATGAAGGAGGCCCAGAGTACATCGACAACCTCATATATAATTGATTGATAATAACTGCGACTTAGACATAGAGAGGTCCCATAAAACTGAACAGTAATTCATTTATCAACCGGGATTCTTCGATTCAAGTCCAAAATTTCTACCCGTCATTGGATTTAGTCTACACCTTTTTTGTTGTAGATTTGGGTCCATCGATTTTTATTAATTTTTTATTGTGTCAATTTTAACCTTTGAGGTAAATAAGAAAAGAACATTAATTGAAAATCCAAATTAATGTATCGATTCTTTCTTTCTAAATGGATTTCATATTTTGAATTTTGAATCCTTCTATTGCCGCCATGACACATCCGTACCACCAAAAAAAAAAAAAAATTCATCAAGTAAAATACTTTAACAATTAACTATTGCAATATTTACCTAATATATAGATAAAATACAATTTAAGTCATGAAAGTAATGACCTACATATTTTATCTTACAATGAAAATTAAGACCCATAGGCAAGCACCAACATAAAACTGTACCTATCCATAAGGTTGATTTGTGAGGTTTCAAGCATAAGAACAAATAAAAAAAGTTCATATAAAACAATGAAAGTAGGAGTATTATTGATGATGTCTTCCCAACAAGTATTTACCTGATTACTAGGTAAATATCAGATAATATACTTAATTATTAGGTAAATATCAGATAATATACTTAATTATTAGGTAAATATAAGATAATGTACCTCATTACTAGGTAAATATAAGATAATAAACCTAATTATTAGATAAATATAAGATAATGTACCTCATTACTAGGTAAATATAAGATAATAAACCTAATTATTAGATAAATATAAGATAATGTAACTACTTACTAGATAAATATAAGATAATATACCTAAATACTAGGTACATAAAGACATATCACAAACAACCAACATATATTTATCTGGTGTAAGCCTTTTCAGACATCCCACTCAACCTTATTGCTTTTTGTTGATCGAATAGAAGCCCCGACCTACAAGCCATTCAACCCAAAAGAATTACAACCACAAAGACCCAATATGAATCTCAAAACGCATCCAAGAAACTATGCAAAAAGAAATTTTTTTGTTTTCATTTACCTTGTTGCAGCGATTTGTAAGCAAATCACAGCTTTGCATACCTCACCTTGCAAATTATAAGCAACCTGATAAATACCCAGTTAGAAAATCAATCAAACAAGGATTTTGGTTTCGAATGAAACTCACGATGTCGATTATAGAAGAGTCATAGGGTATGTGACAGCTGACTTCTTGGAGAAGTTGGAGAGCTTAATGGGAATATAATTTGGCTCCACTGACTTATTGGTGAAAGATGCAGAGATTGTGGCTGAGAGAGAGTCCGGATTGGTTTAGGGTAGACAATATCATAATAATTATCATAAAAATTAATTTCTTACCTTATTTAATTTTTAGGGGCATGATGGGAATAACTAAGTAATTTAAAAATAAAAAAAATAATATGTAAATATCAAAAAATTAAAAGAGGAATGTAATCATACATGGCACAAAAGTCAAAGGACTTGTATCAACAATAACAACTACGAGGATGGCATCCAAATTCCGTTTTCGGTTTTGGACTTATACCAAATTTTTTATGAGTGCTGCTAAACGAACCCTAAAATTAACTGAGTACACCATACTATAAAAGTATATATTGAATTACTGATTTACCCTAATATAAAATGACCAAAAGGATATATGGAATTGTGAAACAAATATAATTTTAGTAAGTATACCCTATTAACCATATTCAACCCTAATCAAGAGATTGCTTGTCCTATTGTGTTTTTAACAAAAGAGGTGGTGATTGCAAGAACTTGGAATTACAAAAAAAGTGTCAACAGTTTTAGTAGAAGCACAAATCCATATGAAAAGTCAAAGATTTATAAACACTATTAAAAAAATGAAGCTGAAAATCAACTATAAAATAATGCTACAAATATTAGGATGTACCAGGAGCATTTTTGGTAATTTTATAGGGTGTACTTAGTTAATTTTACATTTTAATTAAAATATTAGGGTGTACTTAGATCATAGGGTGTACTCAGTTAATTTTAAGGTTCGTTTAGCAGCACTCTTTTTTATTTAGATTATCACTTATACTAAAAAAAAGAAAAAAAAGGAACCAAAAAAGTTGTAGCCTTGAATATTTGAACAAAACAATGAAAAGGATATTGCTTTAGGGAGGAAGAATCAATGAACAAGCCGCAATGGAATTAGGCAAAATTGTCATAAAGTAAAACATTTTATTGATTCATTAGCACAAACTGTCTAAAAATGTTCTCTGATTCAGATACAAATTTGTTTTGTTTTTTGGGTTTACATGGGAATAATGTGTTTTACGGTCTGTGGAGATTTATTTTCATCCTGAAAATGATATATAGGGAATGACAAACGGCAAAAATAATTAAAAGTGAACAATATGAAAAGAAAGAAAATAGAGAAAAATAAATAAAATAAAATAAAAGGAAGATGGAAGTAGAGAGAGAGTGTCCCCCCGAAGAGGAACCTTATGTTGGGAATGAAATGGACCTTTCCTAGACCACATTAAGCAGCTTCTTAAATATCATTTCAAACTTGTACACCTACTTCCCTAATTAAAACACTTAAGAGGCCACGTGTCACCTTTTTATATATTTATTTTTTAAACAAATTAATTGATTTTTCCAAAATATTAGGATAAGCTTCTCAAATTCTCAACTTTTTCAATGGATTGTATTAATAGTAATTAATTAAAATTAGGCCTACGTGGGGCTAATTAAACTTAATAAAATGTTGCAAGTCATTGCATGACTTTTCATGATCTGATTGTGCTAATCACGTTTTTTTTTTCTGTGTGTTTAATTAACTTTTTGTTCAATTATTATCATCGCAAGTAAGTGGCTGGATTTAATGGTGCAAACCACGTCGAGAGGGTGTTGGTGTGTGACATTATTATTTCAATTTGATATACATACTTCAGTCATAATCTAAATCAAACTTTTCTGCCGTCCACAAGTAAATATGATTAATTTGACATTTTTGAATAGATATGACATAATTAGGCCGGATAATGTTTTCAATCACTCGCAAACCACATGTTTAAAGTAAATCGTGATCATTCTTACAAATAATGCAAATTGAGACTTAATACTCGAATTAACAATTCGTCTCTTACTCATTCTTCTACCATCCTACCTTCGATGTTGTGAAATAATTGTGAGAAAAATAATGCCACCAACCAAGCCATTAACTGTGTAGAGCCAAGCCACCCTACAAGGATTATAAAACGTCTGGAAAACCAACCTTAAGACAGACACCATGATGAAAAGGTCAACTTGCTTTTCAATTTTTGCATATAATGGCACAATATCTTCGTGGGGGTGGATGAAACAATAATTACATCACAAAAAGTATTTAATTATGGAGATATGGTATGGAGATGGAGCTGTCTCCCTCCGAAATAGGCCTCACCCTAATGTTGGGTAATGACTGTGGCCTTTCCCCGACAAATGGCCGCACCCATCACCATTTTGGAAATTAAGAATTAGAGGCCACGACCAAGTCTTTGGGGCTCACTGTTTATTATGTTTATGTTTTTGCTTATCAAGGACAGGGTGTCCAAACAACAATTAAATGAATTAAATTGTATAAAAATATGCTATTGGAATTGGAACTGCATGAGGGCCTGCTCTCATAACTCCCAGTTGCAAGGAGATGAGAGAAATTAAAGTTAATCTTCATCATATTTGAATAGTGTAAACTCTCAAACTCCAGAAACTTGACAAAATAAAATAAACGTTGCGTAAGTAAGTGGTGCCGCCACAAGTAAAGATGATCATTATATTAAGTCTTCTCATTGTACAAAATGCCTAAAATTTAAACATTCAATCACGTGATGAGAGATATAGAAACAATAAATTATTGCACCTGCAACAAGGAAGTTTTTCGGACCTCTAGAAAAGAAACCCTCAAATGGTCAAATTGTTTACCACTTTTGTCGATGTATTTACATCTCCAATATGTCGTATTTGTAGTTAGAAGTTAGAACTTTTGTGTTTGAATGGAAATCCTGCAGCATATATATTTATATATATGAGGTCTATGTACTGTAGACTGTAGAATGAGGCTAGTTAACATAAATATATGTCTGCTCCTGTGGGCGGTGACTTTGTCTGAATTACCCACAACACAACACAACACAAGAGTACAATTCTAATAAATTATCTTTTATTCCAAGCCTTTATTGGTCGCAACATAATAAACCCACGAAAAACAGATCAAGTGTAGAAGAACAGATCTCCATTTGACAGATGAAATCTCTCCGTACCCTCTTTGAACAAAAATAAAACGTTTTTTTTTTCTTTTCTCTTATGCTTTTTAGGCATGCAAATTGCAATGCCGACCTTAGCCCATGTAGCTAGCCACTCAGCTCTCTCAAGTCTCAGCCACACGTCAGTCTTTGATAACTGTGCATGCAACTTATTTGGTTTCTTTTCTGTTCTCTCCTCCTCTCTGCCTCTTTTTCTGTTTCAAATACTGTTTGGATGTCAAGAAAACTGGTGAGAAAATAGAATAGTGTTTCTTTTCAACTACAGAGAGAGAGAGAGAAACTAAACCAAGTTGCAGCACTCCTTCTTGGTTAATTACCCATTTGATTTGATTCTAGATGCACACCAGTCAACTTGACCTTTATTATATATAAGTTGACTGAAAAAGAAGAAGGGGTTCAAATGCTTTCTAATAATGTGTCATTTTGTTGAGCTAATACAAGAACGTAATGTCAATGTGGTTGGTGGAATTTTGACAAAATAAAAAGGATGTCTTTTTATTTTATGCAAATGACCCGCCAATATAGCAGTTCGAAGCAAATTCGCACACTAAACATGCTCTATTAATATTATGTAGCCTCTCAATAACCTTTGTGTTTGTCTATCTTTTGTGCATGTTATTAGTCCCTTTCTGTTTTGATTATTAGGTCTAGGTCTAGGGAAGGTTGTGTTTGGTTTTTCATGTCTCTAGCTAGCACCTTTTATAAGTTTGTTAAGATTTTGTATGGATTTAAAATGATGTAAACAAACAAGCATTACAATACAATTAAAAAGGTGGATATGATTGCTTCAACCGTATGGGTTGTTGGTTTCATGCTAATTTCTTGAAGTTTGAAACATATATCAAAGCTCATCACTCTGACTTTCCCACCACAACCCACAAAACCAAATGGTTAAAAAATCACGTCACACCCAAAACACAGCAAAAGGCAAAGAAAGAAGTTTCAATTTTAAATAGGATATGCAGGCAGATCATCATTCATCATAGCCATGGACCATGGCGGCCAAGGCATGGCCATTGCTAGCAGCAGTAGACCCTGCTTTGGGTCTGAGCTATAAGACTCTAGCTGGTCCCAAAAAGGGCATGGTCAAAAAGAAGACATAAACCCTACTATATATGAGGGCTCGACTCGACGCTTTCTATCTCTCTCTTCTTCTCTATCTGCACCAAAACTTTGACCTATTTCTCTGCAAAGTGAAAAAACAATTGCACAACTGTCAATGACCTAATTTTGTAATTTGCATTTGTATCTGCCTCCTCTTAAATTTTATGCATTTACCATTTCGTTTGGTCAAATGCCTTCAAATGGGTCGTTGTTTTTGTTCCCACTTCCCATATTTGCTTTCACATGTGAATAATTTGAGGTTTTGAATTAAATTCCAAAAAAGTGAAAATAACCATTTCTTGAGGAAACAGTGGTAAATAAAAGGCAAGGAAAGGCAGTAAACAAAGTAGGCAAAAACAAGAAGAGCCAGCGCATCTTTCTCTTGCTTTCTCTGCTTTTCATGCATTCTTAATACCTCCTGCCCAATGCTCTCCCTTTCACTGAAAAAGCAAAGCAGTGACCCCATTTCTACTCCACATTGCAACCCCATTTTTTATACATCTCTCAGAGAGAGAGAGAGAGAGAGAGAGAGAGAGAGAGAGAGATTGAGATTGAGATTCCTGTGGGGCCTATTGTGGCATAGATGATTCAAACATTTTCAAAATATCACAATAAAAATTCATTCAATTGCATAAGCTATGATCCATCCTTTTTTTTTTCTCTATAAACCCTGTACACTTTTTGTTATTCCAAGTCCCCTCCCCCTTTTTTTTTTTTTTTGAATCTTCTCTCTGGGAAACATTTTAACTCTGTTCCCTAGACCTATCTTTCAAATCTTCACATTCCTTGATTACCACAAAAATTTCACCTAAAGGGAAAAAAAAGGAAAGAATAAGGAAGAAAGACATCAGAACCCAAACCTCCCTCTCCCTTGAATGTACAAGCACCCAAACCACCCCCAACACCAAAACACCTTTGGCTGTGTTTTCAAAATTCAGCCATAGGGCAGGCACCTGACAACAAACCACAGAGCTTCTGTCGTTCCGCCACAGTTGCGGTCGTGCCATCTCTGAATTTACCCCAAGTCTTTTTGCTCCATACCCCCATTGGAGCTGCGTGAGCCCTCCCTCAGAAGAGGATCAAATGTTGAATCTTCTTAATCCAACAGTACCGGTTTCCACTCAGAAATTTCTCTTTTGAAGACTACCTATCTTCTATGAAAATTCTTCCAATGAAATCCCTGAACCTCTTCGAGTAAAGCTTTGGATCAACAGCTGAGATCGAACTTGGGTCAGCTTGCAAGGATTTATATGCGTGCTCTAACTTCTTGCTGATATCGTAGTCTTGTAAAATGTCGATTATCCCAAAATAGAGGACTACGTCGTAGATTTCACCACTTCGTGAAGGGGTCAAATGACTGAACCCACCAGGGGTGTACTGATCAAAGTCACTCTTTCGAGTCATCCGCTCTGCCCTAGCAGGCATATTGGCTCCTAAACAGATCAATGGTTTCCTGATAGAGGACATGTTTTCATATCAGTTTAGAACATATAATTCATACACTAAAAGATGTAAAATCCATTTCCCACTAAACTAGACACAATTCACAACTGTATTGTGTCAATCTTCCTATGCCTCAATTTTCGTATTAAAAGTAATCTTATTTTTTCCCATTGAGAGAATTGGCTAGAGATACTGATTTCATTTGGGAAATCAGCCAATTATTGGGTCAAAACAATCCAGGCACCCTTATTCTTATCTAGGAACCCACAGGCAATTGTTACCTAATGGATACCCTACGAATTCAATGGAAGAATTATTAGACAACCCATTGCCATCAAAACAGCATTGACAAAGCTCAACCACATTATCTTTTCCAGAAATCTTTGTTAAATCAATTGCTTGGAAAGATTTGGTTGTATAGGTTAAACTAGAAGAAAACAAGAAATGATGAATCAAAACATACCGGCCAGACAAAACTCGATCCATCTCTTGTAACTCCGCTTCAAGAAATCGACACCCACGCATAAACTTTTCATTCTGATATGAATCCTTTTGGCCTGCAAGGGGCACAAACACTTAATTCAGCATTCATATACCCACAAAATAATTAACCTACAAATCACTGATGGGAGGAGGACATTGTCAATTACCAGATCGCAAAATAAATGGTGACAGCCCCATTTTGTCATATGTATTGCTGCCATCATAAAAATGAACACCAACCAAAAGACTATAATCCATTATTCTCTCTGCTTCCAGAAATTGACAATCTAGATCAATTTGCCTGCCAATGTTCATACTAATTAATAACAAGTCAAAGAGATAGAATTCAATAAAAGGGGATAAAATTGCTTCTTCTAGGGCCTTACTTCATAAGGTCTTGGAACCATTTTCCTTGGAGGCGAAACACAAAATTAAGATCCAAGTCCTTGAGAGTTGTGATTTCATCGATTTCCCCCTCAGGCTTATCAGTTGTTCGACCATGGGATGATCCTTTTAGGTCAAATCGTCTATGTATTCTGTAATCCGAGCAGAACAAATTGCCCATCACGATAAACCTCGTCTGATTTCCAATCAAAGAACAACTAGTTAGATACAAAAAACATCCCATCATTCAACACAGGAATTGATTGACTCTAAACCAGGCAAACTGGTCTCCCCAACACGTACCTTCTGGCCGCCAACAGGTTTGACACAATGCACCGGAACAAAAAAATTGGCAAAGCGCTGATTATGCCACAGAAATGTCCTTTTGTCTCCAAAAAAGTAAATACTGATAATAAATAAGTCAAACAGGTGGGCAACTAACCTTGACTTCCGATTTCTTGACTGTCTTTATCATAAATCTATCATCCTGAGTCAGGTAAAAGAAACTTCCGCTCTTCCCTGGAGAAGAAAGCTCCCTAAGGGCATCATTTCCACAAATAGCCAGCATATAATCTGCAGGATCTACTTGGAATAGCTCCCTCAAATGTCTGAAATAACCAATTGAGTTTTTAGTAACAACACTCACAATCAAAGAAGAAGACGCAAACAGTTGTGGCTTGTTTAGCAGAGCTTCTAATTATAGTATTTTAATTACATTAACCTCTAATAAGAGAAAAAATGGTCATCCAACAATAAATAATCAACCAAAAGATAGAACTAGAAGTTGAATAGCATCAAGATACCTGAACACCATAGGACAATAGTCCTTCCACCGAAACTCAAACGACTGATGGGGCGGCGTTTTGTTCGATCCTTCCGGTGGAAACCTGGTCCAGAACTTCTCTTTGGGATCGAAATCACTGGGCTTAAGATCCCTCACTATCGAAGCATGCTTCCCAATAGAGTATCTAAAAACCAAAAACACCACAACATCAAACACCAGCCTCCATTGATAAAGAAAACCCATAAGCAAAAAATCACTCCACGACATGTAAAATCGAAAAATCAGAATAAGTACCTAATACCCAGTTGAAGATTGAGCATCAAATCGTAGTTCTTATGCCCTTTTGATATGGTCTGGCCAGGCTTCTTGGGCTCGCCAGAAAAACAACAGGGACTTCGCCGGAACTTGCCAAACCCATCTCGATCGAAACCTGTGCCGTTTCTGTAGAACATCGAAGCCTCCACATTATCGATAATATCACAAGTAATATCCCCAGCTTCCCCATCAGACTCCCAGATACAAATCCTGGGAAAAGTCCTCTCCGCCAAGCTCCCTCTAGCCCCATCCACCGACGAAACGGAGCGTTTTCGCATCGTAATCGTCAGATTCTCAGCCCCAAAAGCCCCAATGTCGGTCAAGCTCTGCTCCTTCCCGCCATTAGCAGGATAAAAAGTACCGTTGAGCTGATGAACCTTCAGGTCCTTGTTCCACGTACCCACATAGCAGCTCCCGTCCGGCCAAGTGAAGATTCCGTTACCTTTCGGAACGCCGTTTTCCCATTGCCCGTCGTATTTGTTCCCGTTTGCCCAAATCAACACCCCGCGACCCGAAATGACGCCGTTTCGCCACTCCCCTACATACTCATTCCCGTTTCCCCAAACGTACCGTCCTTGCCCGTCTTGGACGTTTCGTTTCCAAGAGCCCTCGTAGAAGTCGCCATTCGCGTACCGTTTCTGCCCGAACCCGTGCTTCCGATCCGACGACCAGGAACCCCGATACGTGTCGCCGTCGGATCCGATGAAGGTCCCGGACCCCTCCATCCGACCCGACTTGAACTCGCCCTCGTACGTCGCGCCCGACGGCCACGAGAACTTGCCTTTGCCGGAGGCCTTCCCTCGCCGCCACTCGCCTTCATACATGCACCCGTCGGTCCAGAGGTACTTGCCCGATCCGTTTGGGACCGACCCGGAGAAGCTCCCGATGTAGAGATCTCCGTTCGGCAGATGCCTCTCGATGCTGGACGACGTCGTCGCGGGAAAGGCCGCGACGGTCGTTATCGTCGTCGTAGTCGTCGGCGTCACTCGGCGCGTCGTGGCCTGGGATCGGCTGCGCCCGATTCCAGCAACTGCCGCCGGCGCCAGCACCAGCTGTGGTGTTTCTCTGTCCCCCTTGTGGTCCTCCTCCCCCGACTTCTTCTTCTTCGTGTGGGAAACGACGTCGCTCGGCGATTCACATAGCAGTGCTTCACGCATTTTCGTCTCACATATATACACACCCCAGCCCACAGCACAAACTGTCACAGAGCTCACAGGCACAGCACACAGCTTTGAACTCTCTGGTCTCGCTCTTGGGTCAGTCCGGCAGCATTAGGTTTGTCTCGGAGGAGAGGAACTCGCCGGAAAATGAAATCCGGTGAGCATTTTCAGCGGAAGCTATCTCTGTGTGTCGCTTTTGCTTTTTGTGTGTTTTTGGTATTTGGGTTTCTCTTTTGTCTTTGTTGGGGGTCTTTGGTTTTCTCTTTACTATCTACCTCTCTCTCTTTTGAGTGCTTTGTGTTTGGGAAAATAGGTGGGAATGGGAATCCCTACAAACCAACACAAGGCGCACAGCAGAGAAAAGGATAGAGAGAGAGAGAGAGAGAGAGAGAGAGTGAGTGAGAGAGATGGTAAAGAGAGAGACCCAAAAACAAAAACAAAACCCAAAAAATAAATTTAAAAATGAAAATGAAAAATAAAAAAGTGGAAGACTGAAGAAGAAGAGTATTGATGAGCCGGCTTTTGCCTTGGGAACGTTGCTGCAATGCAAGTAGAAAATTTAAAAATAAATAAATAATATATATATGTATACCTATTTGCCATACTTCCAGCTCAGCTGCTTTTTTTTAAAATGACTAATTTGCCCTTGACTGTTCCTTTCCCTCTCCCCCCTACCTCCGTCGTTACGCCGTTTCGTCGTGACGTGACATGACGGAATTGCCTAGGAATGGGAAGATTCATAACGCTGTAAGCCCTGCCGATAAGGCTGTTGTACATTTACGCAATTTAATTAAACCCTCGTTTGCCCTTGTCTTTATCTCGGGTTGGAATTTCAAAATGACGATTCTACCACTAAGTTTTTCATTTTATTACGGTTTTTGCCTCTGTGCGGGTGGTCCCCAAACTCCTGATTTCTGTGACACGTCCAATGTTTGACGATCCTATTTGTACCTTCCAAGGTTAAATAAAATAAAAAATTTATACTTCCAAAAACCACACGTCTTTCTTTTTTATTTCCTTCCCCATTGTCAAAGGCCTAAAAAAATGCTTCTAACCATAATATACTGTTCTTTTTAGGAGAATTATTTTTTTTCTTTTTTTTTTGGTTGGGTTGGGTTAAATATTAATTATTAATTAATTTGATTAATAATAATAATAATAATGTAGGTAGTAGATGAATGGTATATAATTTTATTTCTATTAATGCGATTGGAAGTTTCGCTTTCAATAAAATAAGAATCGAAAACGATATTTGATGATGATGAGAGACATGCGGAAATTAGTATTTATGGTTTGTTGTTTTGTAAGCCCAAATCCAGGTGGGATTGGAGAGAATGTTATTTCTTTTTTCAGAAATATTATTCAATAATTTGGGGTAATAGTAAATTAGTCTTTCCTATTTACATATCCTTTTTTTTAGATAGTTCTAATCTATAATAGGAAATTACTTGTTTGCTAATTTTCTATGATAGAAAATGGAATATATTATTTTTGTGTCTCTAGGATCTCTTTTTTTCTTTTTTTGCTTTGTGAATTATTATGTGCCTTTGACCTAGTTTTGTGGGTTGGCTTTTTTTTTCCTTTTTATATGGTGGTCCAAATTAATATAGACCTACTAATAACTTTGAAAACCTTTTTTATTGGGTTGGTCCAATTTTTAACGATTATATTAGGTTCGATTATTAGTCGTTCTTTAAAATGTCCAAATTTTTTGAGTAGTTAAAAGCGTCAATGAATTTTGATTTATTGAGTACCAGTCAACTATGACTCGACATGTTTGATTCATTTTATGATATGTTAATCGATTGAGTCATTTGATATACATCTCGTTAAACTCAAGATAAATACATTTTAAGATATAACGTATTAGTATTTTTCATTTCAAAATTAAAAGAGGTTCAAAAATGCAAGCAAAACCAACCAATTAGTTATTCTAAATAAATAAAAACTCCATACAATAACATATTAATAAATGAAAACAATACTATGCATTCTTTTTAATATAGTGCCAATTTTACAAAACTCATTTGTGTCACAATGTGTTTACTACTAATCTAACAAGTTTATTACATGATAGCATATTAATAAAGTAATAATTATTTATAACTCCTTATCCATATTGGGTTTTTTTTTTTTTTCCTGCCCTTTTTTGAAAAGGGTTTATATGAGGTTTGAATTTAGCCAAGCCCCTGGTCAAAAGGGAAAAAGAATGAATCCCCATGTAAGCTTTGGAAATGGTGATGTGGTGCACAATGAATCATAAAAGGCATAAAAGGCATGGACCTCTGTTTACCATATGTGTGGCCCATTTCAATTAGTGGGTTGTCCAATTAGGCATCTTAAGATCATGACCCAAATTTGGAACAAGGTGTAATATAATTGTTAACTTATATGAGATTGCATTATTTATGTATAGATATATGTTTTTCTCATATGCAATCAAATGTTGTATAAATTAACATTTCTTTTTTCCAAATATATCCAAATTCAATTATGGAAGCTCAGCTACTGTTTTATTGTCCTAAACTTACAAGTCACTTGTGTTCAATTTTTTATTTCTTATTAATTGGGTTTGATTTTGATTTTTGATTTTTTTGTCAGAGTTAGAAAAGGGAAGAAAGAGTTTTCTTGCACACATTGCCAATGTACTATAAAGGTTCGAATCTTAGACCATTAATATGTAAGTCAATAACCTTTTTAACTAGATTAGGCCCGTTGACATTGACTTTCAATTTAATGACGTTCCATTAATCTTGAATAGACCTCACTTCACGAGCCTTTTTGCAAATTAGTGGTTATCCCTCTTTCATGAATCTTATTGTTCCACCACATCCTTCCCTTGCTCATTCACTATGTCTGGCCTCCTCTTTGTTATCTTTCATTATATATAGACCCACATGTGCTCTACATTAATATGCTAAATTATAATTAGAATAATTTATTGACTCACACTTTCATCTAATACAAGTTTAGTTTAAAAGTAAATCAAAAACAAATTTTCTTGCAACAAGATTTCGTCAAGGCTCAAACTTAGAACGTTGAGTTTACAACTTGTTTCATCCTTATCGTTTTATCATCACTACTTTCTCCTTTCAAAATGTTTCGATTATTTAAAAGCGTTTATTATTAGAGTGACTATAGTTTTTAAAGAACTCATAAAGAAGAACAGACGCAATAAAAATAACAGCAAACAATTGTCCTTTTTTTCATTTGCTCTTTCGGTATCGCAAAGCATTTGTGAATCATAAATTCGAAATCAATTAATTTTCCTTTACTCATTTCCGTGACCCATCGAATTAATAAGGTCCCGCGCCTTTGATGAACATGGGGAGCCAACAATGGAGTTAGCCCCATGCATACTTAATATATCAACCAACCCCTAAAGCTGCACTGCATAAATTAATTATTTGGTACAAATGTCTTTCTTCTGTTATGGGCTGCAAATTTTGTACAAATTTTTTTTAAAAAAATGTAGCAATTATATGTAGGAAAAATGTAGCAATTATATGTTTTAGGAAAAATGTAGCAATTATATGTATATAATCAAGCGCCATACATAGCGATTAGGTAAAAAGAAAACGATTAATCAAGCGCGCCATATATTAGTTGGAATTCTAAATTGTGGGATTTGTTCGAATAAACCAATATCCCACACAATGCATAGACGACTTTCTACACAATTTGTGCATGCCTATCTATATCTTTCAATGCAATTAGTTAGTGTTTGGTAATGATCTACTTATAGACTTTAATATTTGAATACAAGAAAGACACTTGGAGGATTTTGAATGCTCAATCAATTACTTAATTGAAAATTTTGTCTGCCAATGAATTAATTCGCCAATAATATGACTAATAATTAGTAGAACAACTAAATCATTCTCTCCTTCTATTAGCCAATGAGATATCTACATCGACCAATAATGCACAATTCTAGTAATCCTTCCCTTATATGTGGGATCTATATATATATATATATGTATATAAAATCAATAAGTTTTTTCTTCTTGGTTTGTTTCATTGAGTCATCTAAATAAATATGTTTTAATATTAAATTGAATATAATTAAAAATCTCCAAATCATATAGCTAGTATAGATGTGATGTGATACATTTATAAATTAAAATGATTGTAGAGCTAAATAGTTATACAATCAATTTTACTCTACAGTAGTGAAAAGGATAAAAAGATTTTAATAAACATAGGTCACATTATTGATGTCGTTTAAGATTTCGTTTAGGGGTGTCTCGAACCCATTTGATTTGTTTTGAGTTTGTTTAGTTTACTTTTGGTGTATTAACCCCCTTTTTTCACCACCAAAAAAAAAAAAAAAAAACACTTCCCTTATTAAACATCCTAATCAAGAAAACAACAGTCAATTGAATTTGATGGTTATTTATGAATGTCTATAAATGTTAGCACATGCATAAAGTTGTGGATAATGATTTGTGAAGTTTTATTTAGAATCAGAGAAATTATGAATTATGTGCATTGTGATGTGAAATTTGCAGATTTTTTGATTTCTTATATTTTAGTAAGTGTAAAAAGAAATTAGAAATCGAAATAATCCCAGTATTCATTGACATGCGTGGCCAAGAGGAGGTGGGCGGTGAGATCATGCTGTGCGAATGTGATAGGGAAATAGAAGATTGCAAAAATGTCATCACTCACTCACGATATGTTTGTGAAAGACAAATTGGTCGTCGGACCACTTCATTCAATCCAAGAAGAATCTTTTGTTTGCGAGAGTAGCCTTTTTTGCTCTGGAACCCAGCTGCTGCACACTCAAATCAAATGTTTTTTCTTCTTTTTTTTTAGTCTCTAAGTATATTATTAGCTTATTATGTTGGCCTATTATCGCTTATGAATAATCACTTAAACATTATCAAAATAATAATAGTTGAATTTTATGTGCAAAATTGCCAAGTTTTTTGTTTTGTTATGTAATTCTATATTAGAGATATTGGGGTTGAGAAATTCCAACATACGAGAACACATGACTTCAGATACATAAATTCTTAATTTTTTAAGCTAAAAGTCATTTGTTGGTGTTTGTATCAAAATTTGCAAATATTCATTTTTCTATTAGGCTATTTATAATGCTAATGGTGAGACACACTCACACAATTCAATCTCCTGACTTATTTCTGGGACTAGAAGGCCTGCAATTACTAGTAGGTCATATAACCACTTTAGTGGCCCCAATGCAATTACTCTCTTTTTTTGGGGTCAATACCCCCAATGCAATTACTAGTAGGTGGTTAAATGCAATTTCTTAACAATTATATAGTAAATGTTTATAGGAAAAAAAGGGGGAAAGTACAGTCATATTAGCCTATTAATCCTCCATACTCAAGACTAATGTCCTTTTTTCAGTCTATTATTTACTGTTGTAAGATCTCGTTTTTAATTCGGACCCTTCACATATATAATTCTAATTCCGTCCATAGCTAGAGCGATCTTGGAGCGAACAACTAGGTTTAAAAAGTGGCATCTTGGGAGGCACTCATTTCATTTGACCCTTTTTTAACAATTTTTTGTAATGGCATGTGGTATATTTGGGCACAAATATTACAATATCATTAGGATGAGATCTTATAGAATAGAAGAATGTAAATTTTCCCATGCATTATATATTATAAACAAAAGTCATCCCAAAAAGGAAAATATGATCCACAGGGGACCCCCCATTCCTCCTCTCTCTTAAATTCAATAGCCAAAAAGGAAAAAGAAGAATATTGTACATGGGCTGGGTTTTGCTGTAAGAGGCTAAAACTCAAATCTTGGGCAAAAGTCATCCCAGACTACTTCCCACAATCCCAGCCCAAACTGGCTGTAGATTTTGACTGCCTCAAAATCTACACATCAGCCAGACTAGACCATGCAACATTGGCCGTTCTGTTTCTGTAGAAGCAAAAGCAAGTCAGCACTTTTGGTTGTCGTTTTGGCTCCAAAGAGAAAGTTGAGCTAAAATTCTCTCATCTAAATGAAAATAAGCAAGAACAAGCAAAACCCTAGCAGCCTTCCTCATCCTCAGTTGGAATATTTTGTCTTGTAACTAAATCAATGGTGGCATTATTGAGGTAAAACTCTGGCAGACAACTCAGTGCTTAGTAGAAAGTCACTCTTTACACCTATTATAATTTGGTATTTTAAAATGTTGATGAAAAAATGGTGGCATTATTGAGGTAATAACTTTTCTATTTGACATAAACAGTGCTGTGCGCAAGCGTTTCATAAAGGTTTTTCTGTTGGTGGGGAGTTGTACAGTTTTCTTTTGTTCAATGATCCCAAACACTCACCTTTCATTTCACTTGCGCTGGACGTTTTGTGGGGTTTTGAGAACAGAAGCCCCAAATATGGGTATGTAAAACAAAAAGGATTTATTGTGTGAGTACGTACTGAAGGATTTTCATAATCACTATCATCGATAGATTTTGTTATCATTAAATTAATGTTGATTTAATCACAAATTTTGAAAACTTAAGCAACTATAGAATTTGTTAGTTTTTACGTTCAGAAGTGGAAAGAGATGTATATTTATACGAAATAAGTGCAGTATCATTATGTAAAAATAACTCGTGAAACTAGAACTTTTGATTTGAATAATTCATCGTTTAAAATATTATGTTATTACAATGCTAATTTGAATGATTCATGGTTTGAATCTTTAGTTTAAATTGACAATCTATTGATTGATTTACATCAAAACTCTCACGCAGGAGAAGATTATCTTATGCATTGTTGTGCATGTTATGCAGGCAAGAATGTTGGCCGGTAATTGAAGATTGGATCAAAGGAAGTAGAAGAAGCTGAAAAACCCAACGAGCCAAAGAGTGAATCAAAAACAGTCACAACTTACAAGAAAGAAAAGCAGAGAGCAGCAGCTGCAGCTCAATCCCATCTCATGTCAAATAAACAAAACAAGTAACGTCTTGAAAGTATTTTGATGATAAAAAAAATATGACATGACATGACAAAAAACGGCCTCGTTTGCATCATCTGCAGCAGAGGGCAGCGATTTCACAATGCAATAAAAGAGAGCCCAAGATTCTGCCGGGTGGAAGGGTTTTGAAAACTATGTTGAAAAAAACCTTCACTGATCACTCCAAAACCATTTTTCTGTTTCTAAAATTTTAATTTAAAATTAATTAATTCCCAATCTGATACGTCTTCTTTTGTCTTCACAGCAAACAAAAATGAACTGTGGGGCATTGTGAATCAGACTGGGGTTTTGGTTTGTTTGTTGTTGGGCTGGTGACAGGGCGGTTGGTACAGATGGGGTCCCTGTCCAAATTTTAATCTTCTCAGTCAAATGAAATTTGAACGGTCAGGATTGATTGGACGGCTAAGTGAGAAGAGAAAGCTGCTGGCTATGGGGATTTAGGGTTACGATGCGATGGGTCACCCGTCCATCCATCCATTACCCATACGGTGAGTATCTCCTACTGTCAGATTACAAGAGTATAACTTGAATGATGTTGAAGATCAACCCTTTTTTCATATTTTATTTATAAATTGACGAATCGAAAATAGAACTACAGGTGCATATAGACGTTATTAATGATTATTATATAATAAATTAACACTTAATTTACTAGTATTTTTCTTTTCAAAATTGAAAGAGCTTTCAAATTCAAGTTTTTGTTTTCACGTCTGCTCGAGAAAAACTTTGTTGCCTCATGAGCATGCACCCCTCGTTTCTACGTAACTCCTAACACGATGCATGTCAAGTGAGTAGAGAAGTAAGAATAAAGAATGCATGAAACTAAACAAATAAAAACTGCTCCATTTTTCGTTGAAAACACAGGTGGGTCTAAGGACCCATACAAGATTTGATGATTTTGTAGTAGCTCTAATAGTAGGTATTTTGAGCTACAAAACTTGAAAGTAGATTGAAGAAACCGACCATATATGGGAGGACAGTTGAAGGATAATAGAATCAACTCAATAATAGACAGAAAGTATGTGAGTTTGTTGATATAATTGGATCCAAGCCAACCTGTCTAAACGTGAGCTGAATATGATGTGTCTGCACATTATTACCTTATTTTATTACGTAGTTCACGACATTATACATAATCTAATATACGAGTACATTTATGGTTTGAACTCGCATTCAATAAGATATGTAGTCTTAATGGCTTACGATAAATCTAACCCTTAATGAAATGTACATCTATGATTTGAACTCTCATTTAATAAAATATGTAGTCTTAATAACTTACGATAAATCTAACCCTTAATAAAATGTCGTAACGGTTTACGATAAATCTAAATCATAATAGAAAAGGATGTATCCATCGATTCAATAGTGAATCCGTTCATCCAATTATAGAAATTTACTTTGTTAGTATCTTTTTGGTTACTTTCGAGTACATTTTAGGGGCGGTTTTATATGCACTTGTCAAAACTCAAAACAAGATTCATAGAATCAAACTAGCTTTTGATCTAATATTAGATCTTTCCTTAACGTTAGAAGAGATCTTAAGTTGGAATCTCACTCCCCCCTTGTTTTTAACATGATTTATTCCACATCATTTGTTGTTAAAAGATTCTGGTAGTCCATTGCAAATTCAAAGCCCAAACCCAACCAATGACCCTATTTGGGACTCCTCCGAGGATCAAACTGAGGACTGCCATACCAAGCCCATATGAAAGAGATCTTTATGTTTTGGTTTCGGATTTACTTGATTGCTAGGAAGAAACCACCAGCTCTCAACTTAACCCAACTCAAATCCTATAAGAAGAGACAATGTGAAAGAATTTCATTTTATTGACTGGCAAGACCTTTCATTCAATATACTTTATATGCAGATCATGGGGGACCCTTTTTTACCTGCTTGCAATCAATCAGCAGTATTCACCACCCCATTGAGTAAAAAAAAAATGAAAAAAGAATTAGTAAACCACAAGGGCAATGTAGCTTTTTACTCAAGTAGCGGTTCACAAGGGACTTGCCCAAAAATATCAGGACATGAATCCCAATGTCCTTTTTCTCTTGCCTCCCAATATCCACCGATGTACTGGTATGTGTCGCTTCCTTTATCCTTTGCAAACCACTGCGGCCTCCAACCCTGCTCTTGCATCTTTCGAGCCTGAATCCCGATCAAAGCAGCATTCCATCAATTACAACAAACCAATAAATACCATTGTTACAAGAAGCTTAAACTGACTCGTAATAGTTTTACATGGAAAAGATGCAAAACACAACTACAAAAAAAATGTTGATACTTGTATATTCGAAAATGCAATATTACCTGCCGTTGCCTCTGCTCTAGCCTCAACTTCTCAGCATTTGCCATTTCATACTCCCCATTTTCCAGATACCTTTGATCGGGTCTGAGCCTTGAATCTGTTGGGGGCAACTTCTCCTGCATGTCAGTAAACTTGAAGAATCATAAACTGCTAGCAGTCATCGTTTCAAACCGTACTTTCCATACCACCACCATCTACACAAGATAGATCAAACTAAGGAACACACTCGTCAAAATAATTACCTTAAGTCCAGGGGTGAGTTCATTCATTGTGATGGCAAAGCGTGTTAAGTTATATCTGGTTGGAAACTTGGGTGGCTTGCTCCTCTTCCAGAGCAGGCAGGCTTCAGATAAAGAATCAGATCCTTTTCCCTTCCCTGAACAGTCTCCATTCACATAGTGCATGCTCTCATCCCATTTTCCAAACATTGTTGCTACCGTTTTCCCATTCCTATCTTGAACTATACCATGTACCTAATGGAGAAAAGCGGAAAACATACAAGTAGTTAGAAGATTTCATGTCATGTTTTTTATTTTATTTTTGGTCAAGATGTTCCATTCTTTTTTATAAAAGATTCATGTCTTTTTCCTTTAATTTCCTAAACATTTTCAAAAACATCAGAAGTATTTCTGTATGAAGAAAGGTGGTAAAATGAGGTGAACTGCAAAATGTCCACACTTTTTTCCCAACCTGATAAGGAAAAAGAAAAGACAGGACTGTCTGATAAAACTCACAAGGCAACTCTTCAGTCATTTCTCCTTTCTGAATAAAGGAGTTCTCTGTTACCAAATTGGGCATATACTGAAACTTAAGTTCGCTTTCACAAATTGCTGACGGTGTTTCTTATCATTTGTTTCTTCAGTTCCCCCAGCATAAAATCATAATATCACACACCATTGTTCTCTAATTTGAAAAATTACAGCCTTCTAAAACCCAATTTAAGTTTAACTTAAATTTTGAAATAAATTTACAGAAACACAACCACCACCAACATTAGTCTATGTAAACTGGCTGCTGACTCGATAGTTATATAACAAAGCCCCTCCTAAAAAAATATATATATATCAAAACCATTTAGTAATCATATTCTATCTGCAGCTTGACAAAAAAAAAAAAATTATTCTATCTGCAGATTCAAAGTTGTCTGAAATATTGGCAAAAGCTAGAAAGCAAAATTTTTTCCTGCTTCACTTAATAACATGCTGGCGTGATCAACTTAAATGAAATACAATTGAAAAAGAAAAAAGTACCTGGTGAGGATTTCGGTCAATGATAGACTGCTCCTTAAATTTCAGCTTACATGAAAACTCATGCTTTCCCTGTATTCGCATCGTACCATAGTGATCACAGTACAGCTTTCCCAAAATGAGGTTGTAAATGGATGTCGTAACCTGGCCAAAAAGAGTTCACTTTTAGACATGAACTTAGAAAATAATGAACACAATCCCTGAGTTGCTGGGTTACATACTTTACTCCATTGAAGAACTTCCCCATCATCAAATTCCAAGGTCAGAACACCAACAGGATCAAGCTGAATCGAGCGACCCCAGAATTTACTCTTCAAATTGCTGTCTCCCCAGAATTTCCATCCTTTACCCTCACAGTGGCAAGCAATTATCATGGGGTGATGACTAACCTGACACCCAAAATATAAGAACCTTTACTATTTGATACATAGTAGAAAAAGAACAATAATGGGAATTTTAAAAGGGATGCCTAATTTTTTTTTATTTTTTATAGGGACTACCACAAATATCTCCCCCACCCCCTGGGTTTTCTTATAGTTACTTCACCTCTCTGCTCAAACAAGGCTCATTTCTTTCCGATACATTATACCTTTCTCATTTATCAGATTACCTATTCAGAATTCAGGCTGTCTGGGGAGTTTCAAACTTTCAAATCTCAATAAATGGATGTTTTGATTTATATTTAATCAAAATCAACTTAAACGTTTTTTAAAAATCTGAAACTAGCTTCACTGGGTGACAATACTTTTCTCTTCCCACAACTGCATATCAAAAGTTAAAAATTGTTCATCATTGATCAAATGGTGATGTTAACTTCAAGATTCAATGTTCTCATTGACCAAGTAAGATTCTTTACGATCATGTTTGGGTGTCACAATCCAAGCGTATTTTAGTATGAAATACTTGATAAATGCACCACTCAGCTGAATATATTAATCTCGTCCACCTCAATAGGACAGCATCATGTGGCCTAATTCTCACAACGTAAATATATTCAAACAGAACAGGTCTACACGAGAATAGTATATGAGATTGATTGTTATAAGACTTTTTCACACCTTCTCTGAGAAAAACCGGAGGCCTTTGTCTGGATAGTCAGCCTCAAATGTTTCCCCCAATAATGGATTGAATGGCTTGCAAATCCTTCCTTCAGTTGATGCATATCCAGAAACCGCAAAAGCAGCCACATTAAGAATCCTCATAAGACTATTACCCTGCAAGGCTTCAAGGAAAGCCAAAAATAAGTTAAGAGAGCACTGTGCTAATCTAACACATTTAAGAAAGCTATTGTTGGGAGGCAGGAGACTAGCATTGCAATGCGGATGGCTTTGAGGTCTTACCCTTTTACCCCATTCATAAGCTCGATCAAGGAGGTATGAGTATTCCAAATCCTCAAAACCTTTTTGTAGAGTAGACAGAGGCTCATTAAAGTATACAGGAAGACAGATTTTTGTGAGATCCTTCCCAATGTTATCCTTAATCATTGACCAAAGACTAACACTCTTCTCTTTTTCAACAGGGTCAGGCAATTTCTTACGCCGCTTGATGAAAGGAAAGTTAGCTCCAACTGATCTCATGGATGGATCGATACCATCTTCTGATTCAATGGCATTTATCCCTTCATCATCTGAAGAGACAGATGACATCCGATATTCGGACCCATTACTTTTGAAAGAACTTGATGAAAGAAAATCACGAGTATCAAAGAAAGCATTGTCCTCTTCATCAGTTTCTTCCTCTGCAGCATCATCAACTCTTCCATTATCCTCGTCAGAGTCACTTGCACTTCCTTCTGAAAAATTAATACCAATGCAGGATTAAATTAGCAAAAGGAAGCATGACGTAAAACCTAGAGAATATATTAGAACACATCATTTCACATGGCACAGAGTCCGGCACATTCTAATATTACAAATGCAAAGAGAGGTTGGAAGAAAGGCAATTTAAGTAACATATATAACTTGTTACAGGAAACAAGAAATACGTGTTGTTAAACTTCTACCTCAATGCTTACCACTGAATTTGTCTTGCCTTGATCTAGCAGAAGCCCCACCATCTTTCAACTGACGGCTCTCATCAACCACTGTATTCTCCAAATCTACCTTTTCTGTCTACACAATACAGTATAAATAGCCATTTTATTAGCAAGAAACAAATAAGTAAATGAGGAATAAAATCCCCTTACCAGAAGTTAAAACTCTTAAGGAAGCAACCTTTGTATGAACAAAAGATACCTCATTAAAAAAACGCTTATATACATGAGTGAGATGAGCGGCATTGTACAATTATCTAGTGTCCCTTTTTTGGCATCTATTAAAATGTCATTAGCACACCTCTCTTTCTTTTAGGTAATGAGGACATTTTTCTTTACTTTTCTCATTCAATGATATACTGGCGTATGTGTGTAAGATCAATCCGACATTCAATGATATATGCCTTTTTTAAAGAGTAAGTGGGGTAATTTTACAGGTGCTAATATTGTGAAAGTGGGGTATGGGGAAAGTAGGTTAGTCTTCTAAGGCATTTTCGATTTGATGAAAGTACTTTTTAATCCTCAAACATGTTGATGTTAGATGAGGTGAAGCCTCACACTCAATCAGGAACATTAGTCAGTCTTGACCTCAACAAAGCTATTAGGTAAACAGTCAAGAAGGTAACGAAATGGCTATGAAAGTCGTAAGAAGAGACAGAAATGGTGACTGGCTTACTTGTCAAGTGTTACCACAGATTACTCTTAAAAAAAGACAGGTGAAATTTGAAAATGCAACTACAATATGTTTCCTGGTAGAAACCCCATACAGAGAAGTGGTCTTTCAATACACCAAATTAATATGATCCAGATGCATATATAGATCATCAACTCCTGTTTTTCAATTAAATCAGCTTATTCCAAAACATAGACCACCAAAGAAACAGGATGTAGCATAAATCTACGAGAGACCATGCTTCATACAAAGACAATACTACAAGATATCACTTGTCAAAACAAGAAAACATGGATGCCAAATAATATTCAGATTGCCCTAAATGAAATAACTCTTCAACACTCTTTAAAGTTAGTGCTTTTCAGCAATCTAAAAAGAACTAACAACCATCACCGTAAAGTTGATGTGGCGTCATTTAAACACTCCACATTTAGCCTTCAAAAACCGATAAACATCCTAATATTACTGGAACTGTGGAAGGATACTACTTCGACCTGTTTAAAATAACTCATCAGTCCTTGAACAGATATCGCATTACCCATGCCACAAGAAAATCCCAGAGAGAAAACCACAGGTCTATACTAAAGACTCTCAGCCCACGTCGATTTTCAGACAAACAACCTAGAAAATATATAATTAGAATTGACCAACTTTTAGTCATTCGGACAGCTTTTAAATTTTTCATAATAGTAAGGACAGAAACTAAACAAGAGTGATCTGGTTTGTACAGTATCAATGTCATCTTCTGGTGTAGTGACCTTGCCATGATTCCTTTAAATTAAGGCACTGATACTAAATAATGTCCTTCGATTAACACTCGCATCACTCAAGCCAAAAGACAACAAAAACACAATTAATAAGATTGATTATATTAAAAAAATTTACAAAATTTTGAGAAAGAAAAATAGCCGCTATCTCCCATTCTGCACAAACGAATCACAACAAATGACTACTCCACAAAGCTGAAACACACTACGCCAACAGCCTCCTAGCAATTTACTTGGTGATTTGAAGGAAAAAAAAGAAAGGATTTCTGCATGGTAGGAAACCAAAGAAGAAGACTCCGAATTTCAATGGGCATAAGGTTTCCATACCTCTAACTGTCGCAGCGTGTCGATTAAGAGCCACTGCTTTTGCTTGAGCAGTAGGAGCTGGTTCTGTAGCGCTGCAAACTCAGTCTTCATTATCTGTTCACTGTCCTGAATGGCTGCATCCCTCACACCTTCTTCCACAAGTCGCTGCCTAAGTTTCTCGGTTGAAACGGCGACATTGTCCACCGGAGCCATCAACTCGCTGTTAGAAATCCGTGGGAACATGTCTTTCACAGCCTGCAATGCTTCCACCCACGCGTATCGATCTTCTCGCGACTCTGCCCTCAAATGCAGCCTCTTGGTGCCTGTGAAGATCGAGAATCTCTTATCATCTGATTTGCTTTCGCGGATGCTCGAAACCTGTGAATGAGTTCATCAAATCACAAAATTAGATTAGAATCAACCAAAATAATAAAATAAAACAAAATTGAGCAGAATTTAATCAAATTAAAATCTCATCTAATCAAATACTAATTTTTTATTTATTTAAAAAATATACGACCAACGAGGAAAATGCCGATCACTTTAGAATTCCGATTAAAATTAAAATAGGAAACGAAATGAAAACAAGATTTAAATAGAGAGAAATCATATACTTCTAATTCTTGATAATCGACGAAGAAATGAATCAAAACGTATAAACAGAAATGAAAATTTTGAAGCCAAGAAATGAAAATGAAAATCAAGAGAAGCTGAGAACCTTGAGATGGACTTCGCCGAAGGGCTTGCGACGAAGCTGGTGAGGAGTGCCATTCCTCCTGTGCCTCGAAATCCTCCGCATCGATTCTTCGCCGATGACTTTCGAGCCTTTCTCGGTCTCAACGCTAACGACTATCCTATCGGGGCCGTGAATCTTATAATACGACAACACTCCATCCTGTAACACGAACCACCTCGGCCGCCACCCTTTGCCGTAATTCACCCACTTGTACAGAATCCCCGAAACGCCATTCCCGACGATGTCGTTTATCTTGACGTCTACCGGCTGCTCCCGAGCCGAGGGCGGCCGAGCCACAACTTCTGCGGCTGCGACGGCTGCCGCGGCCGCTGCCGCCGTGGTCCGCTGGCTGAGGCGGCCGTAGTCGGCGCTGGAATGGCTGAAGCTGTTGCTATGATTGCTATTCGGGTCGAGTTTCGCGGGGCGGATGTGCGTGTCGGATCTGGAGCCGAAGGAGGACATGTGGAGGTCCGAGGAGTGATCGGAGAGCGTGGAGACGCAGCAGAAGGGATGCATATGGAATTATACGGAAAGAGTTGGGGGATGCTGAAATTGGGCTCGGGCCGTGGTGCTGGCGTGGCGGCAGAGAACGGCGGCGGTTACGGTTGCGGTTGGGATTATTGTTAGGGGTTTCATTTAGATTTTTAATTTTTAATTTTCAGCAATTTGCGTTGGGAATTGGGATTGAGGAGAGAGAGCGAAACGGATAAAGCGAGTTCCGCGTGAAAATGGGAGAAACGGTTATAAAGAGGAAGGAGTTGGGGTTTCGGAGGGAGCGACGGTGACGGAGCGGTCAATACAAACAACTCTCTCTCTCTCTCTCTCTCTCTCTCTCTCTCTCTCGTTGTTTTAAACAAATATGAGGCGGTTGGGCCACTGTGTCTGTGATGAGTTGTGACTTTCTCTCTCTTGAGGATGGGGTGGGATTGGGTGCGGGGAGGAGGGAGGGGTTAAGGTGGAGAAGGCAGCCGGCTGGGTCGTGGGAGAGCGACACGTGGGAAACGCGTCTGGGGACGCGTGTTGGGGAGGGAGTGGTTAGTGAGCGGCGGGGGCGTTTGGATGTTTGACGGGGGATGGTTAATGGCTTTCACGTCTTTGACTTGGGACTTTGGCAATTGCGCTGGCGTTTGGGTACTTTTCTTATGTATTGGAAACTTCTTTCTTTTCTTTTTTGTTTTTGTTTTAAATATAATGAAATTGATTGGATAACTTTTTCATTTAAAATTGCAACTACCTTGTAAAAAAGGCCTAAAATTAGATGCTTATGAACACATCTGGATGCCTAAGAGCATTCACAATGATGCTCTCTATTTCTTAGCTAAAATTTAGTTAAAAATATAAGAAAACTATTTGAGGAGCTCTCTAAAAAATTTCAACTCCAACCATACTCCTTAATTTGGAGAGTCATAAATGCTATAACTGTTTTTTGATTGGTCATCTCTATTTAAAAAACAAAGAAAAAGTTAGCATTAAATAAAGGTTTGGAATACTCATTAAATAAAGCAGCATTACATTATAAAGAGCCACTAGGAGTTTTTTCTCTCTCCTCATATTTAGGAACTCCTAGAGGACTCCATATTTTAGGAGGTGGATAGGGAGCGTGGTTGAAGTTGCATTTTTACGATTCATCCCTAAAATTTGTCTAAGAAGGTGGTTTATGGAGCCCATTGTGAATGCTCAATGTAATTAGATGCTTATCCATGTAATTTAAAAATAGTGCTAATCAACCCTTATTAGTCGTTCATTAAATTTTATTTTGAACGTTTTAGGTGGGTACATTGTAGCCAAATCAAAAGAGTTGGTTGTACAATTGTATTGCATGAAGAAGATATTCAACCTTTTTTTCTCTCCTTTCGTACCAAAAATACAACCTATTTTTTTTTTTAGATAGTTACAAGTTACAACCCCTTCACTCTTGTTTTTTTTTGTTCAAGTTACAGAGCAAGCAAATTTGAAAATTTTTGGAATTTTAAAGCACTTTGATTAAATAACAAAGAGTCTAATTTGGTATTATGGTGTTATTGATCTATCCATTTTTTGTTAAGCTTATCTCATTTGTTGTCCCCATTGCATTTTCCGTTTGTTAAACATCAATGCATTTAATTGTGTGTGTGTGAGAAACCCTCTTTCCTGTAATTTAGACTATCGTTTGTATAAAAAAGTAAAACTCAATGTATTTAGTTGTTTACATTTATAATCTTCACGGTTGAATAAATAATAAGTAAACTAAACTAAGATTTATGTTCTCATGCCCACAATAATAAATCCCTCTTATTAACTGTGGATGCAGAAGCTAGGTCATATAGCTTGCAAGCCAAAAGTAAAAAATAGAGGTAAAAGAGTTTAAAATCCTACTGTAGATTTCTGGGGTCTAGGTTGACGTCAAGGAGTTATTACTCGCGTGAAAATTCAACCTACAGAATCGTAAAGGGCAGAAGATTTCATCCCTAAATCCAATTATTAGATGATAATCTCCTTGATTACGATTTGTCTTGGCTGCCTATCAAAAAGTTGATTTGTCCTGATTAAAATGCTTAAATCTGTTTGGGGTAAATGTCAGAAGCTTCTATTTTCCGAAAGTCATTGGTCCTATTTATTTCATGAAAAATTTCTTATGACTATTTTGCGTCCGAGATTAAATAAAAACAAAGTAAATATTTACTAATTGGGTACACGTGTAAATAGTAGCAATATTGACCATGTCCACCATAACTTTGAATCTAAGCTAATGTAATCTGGTTCCACAATCAACTTTTACTTATTCCCCCTAGAAAAAAATATTCTCATCTTCTAAATCATTTGATGATTGATTTTTGTTTTTTTGTTTTTTTGTTTTTTTGTTTGTTTTTGGATATTTGGTTTTTTTAAATATTATTATTGGATTTGGGGGATCACCGAAAGAATATCAAATCTTTACAACCAAATGGCATATAACCTTATTTTGATACCAGAAGATTTGGCATCCGAGGAAGGACTTCTCTAGGTCTAGGCTACTAACCAACAAAAATGATTTTGTTAATTTCTGTATAATAAGTTTGTCAAGGGTTTGAAACTTAAGTGATTGCGAGTATTCAGGTTTGCACTTGAGACCTCATCATCCAATATTTATATGAGTGAATTATTGAGTTTGCCACTGATATAAACTACTATCATCACTATTTTTGCAATTTTTTTTTGTAAAAAATGAAAACTATTGTGACTTGACTACTTTCAAATTACAATGTTTGATTTAAAAGAAATTCCAAAATTTAAATTTTAACCTACCTTATCGATTTACAAACAATCACAGTAAAAAGAACTCATGATTTGTGCTTTTTGGACAGTGGTGAATTCACAATATACACATTTCACATCAAAACTCAATTCAGAGAGCGACGTGGGAGTATGCACTATGCACTGATTGAATAATACAAGCTAAAGACAAAGTGATCAAATTGGAAGCAACGACATTAAGAATTTCGAATCACAGTTGGATATCCGAACGTCCATATTGACTTTTGCCATGAATTTTAGTATAATCTAATATCATTTCTTAATTATTATTACATGCATTGCGGGCAGTCCTCAAAAATTAATTTGGGAAATATTTTATCTTCTTTTTAAAAATCTTTGTTGTGCTATAGTTGACTATATTCCCCAACTCTCACATTAGGGGGAATTATGGTGTTTTATTATTTTAAACCAAAATAAAACCATATTTCCAATATTTCAAGCCATCCATGCGTTTTAGTGAATAATTTACATGGCTTCCAAAAGTTGTTCAATGTTGTTAACTTTAGTTTAAAATACAAAACTATATGTTCAATGTTTAACCTAAATGTTTTTCTTTGGTCACAGTGTATCGTGCATATTATCATGGGTAACCTTTTCTTTTTCAATGAAAAACCAAATCACATGTGCTAATTATAATTAAATATGTTGTAATACGTATGTAACAGGGACATGATAATATACGTCGTGATACAAACTGAAATGAATATGAAAGTGTCAAGATTATTTGATGCAAAATTGATTTGAATGGATATTTAAATGAGGATGAAGAGAATGAATCCGGAAATAACTTGCAAGTTCACGTAGGAAGATAGATCGGCTAAGGGGGTCTAATTCAGTGAAAAAATGCATTGATTTGCAGATTATTCATGTTCGAACCCCCATAGCACATTGATAGTATGTGTGTGAGAAACCACCTCCTCTTTGTAGTTTAGACTATCACTTGTATTAATAAATAAAAAGACAAATTAAGAGAACGAAGCATTGCTACCGTGACACAAGAGTTTTTTCTCCATAAATTGAGACAATTCATCGAGGAAATGCAAGGGTCAAACCATGAATTTTTTAACGGGTGGGCTAGCGACATTTATTAGTTAAAAATCTAATGATAATTTTTTTTATGTACTTACAGTTCTATAATTTTTTTTGAAATAAATGCGAGCTTGCGAGAGATTGCCCTGGGGCATCTAAAAAATATTCCGCCATTGTTAGAGCATTTTTTATTTTTTTTTTGTCAAGAGCATATTCAACCATATAAACCACACTAATTTATAGCTCAATTAACTATTTTTAATTTTAATTTTTTACAAAAATCTTTGCACACAAATAATATTAGAAAAAGAAAAATCAAACCTTTAACAAGGATAAATCCAAACCATTAATGAGTCTCAAAAACCTCACCCGACTACAACCTACTCAAAAATCTCAAAACAATAGGCTATATCTGAATGAGATTTTTAAGACCCATTAGGCTGTAGCCGAGTGAGGTTTTTGGGACCCATTAGCCCTTGTAGTACCTCCCCGCGTAAGGGAGTGGTATAAGGCGTGGCTGCATGGAACACATGTGGAGAATAATAGATAAAACGTGTAGCCGACCTCAGATGGTCACGCGAAATTAGAGAATTTAGAAGAAATTGTAGTTAATTTTGGGTACGACCCCGAAAAAACCCAGTCAAAGCTGGCAGAGGGTGACGCTGATGACACACGCGGTGGTCGTCCTTGGTGAGGAGCGAGAAGTAATCTTCTACTGCACAGCACAGTGTACGTACCTACTTGTGTTGTGTCAGAACAGAGGACAGAGGACAAAGGACGACAACATTCTGTTTCTGTGTGCTTTGTTGGCACTCAGCTGGTACTTTTTTCTTCTCCTTTATTTTGGTAAATAAAAATAATAATCACCAATCTTACCCATGAGCATTTATTGGTAGTTTTCAAGCTGAACCACTTTTGAGATTTTATCTCATACAAACGATATCTTCATGTTGATTTGAGTATCTTAATTGAAATAAAACGAGAGAATAATGTATTGTGTTGATGAGTTTCAACCTCCTAGCTTTTGCATAGAAATTTACACAACTAGTTTATCATCAGAAATTGATCAAGCTATTGCAACATTATTGATTTCAAAAATGAACACTTTCTTGAGCTTTTGATAGATCTTTAGCAACAATAATATACATGCCTTTAGATTTGTAAGTTCATTATGAATAATGTTTGCGCTTACCTCATACACTAAAAAATACAATTTAATACAAAAGATCCATTAGTGTAGTGATTTAGAGTGATTATTCCATCATGCAAGGTCCTGTGTTCGGATCCTATCATATATATATACTGTGTGTGAATTTAGTATATTATCGCCCATCTCAATAGTAAAAGTCCTAAAAAAAAAAAGAGTTCAATCTTGAGTCTTGCCCCTCCTCCTTTCCCCTAAACAATAGAAAATAGAAAATAGAAAATAATATATTGAACCAAATAATCATGCCCAATAAGAACTTTATAAAAGCATATGTTTAATTCTTATATGAACTAAATAAATAATAGCCTTTTATTTTATTTTTTTCTTTAAATAAAAGAACCAATTCTGATTTCTTGGACTACAGAGGTCTAAGAGATTTATGGTCACTCACCGTTATATGTAAATTCAACTGTTTACTCACTCTTGCACTCATTTTAAGAAATTTTTTTGAACCATTGGACTAATATCAAACGGTGAGTGATCACAATCTCTCAGACTCCTATAATCCAAGGAATCGGGATTGATAAAAGAACAGATTTTAACCTACCCTACGCCAATTACATTACCTCAACTAATTAAGGACCGAACCTACCCTGAAGTGTGACTAAATTATATTGAGTTTCTTTATATGTTTAAGGTCCAACTAGGTCTAGGAGATAAAGAAAAAACCTAACCCTATCCTATAAAGCTATGCCACTAAGAGCTAGCAAAGCATGCGATTTATTTTACAATATTAATACAAACGATGAAGAAAGTGATGATTGGCACACAGTTAGTTGTCCAAAGAGAGCCACGTCTACTTTTTACATCCACTTAATTCAGAAAGAACTCTAGCGTTGCAGAAAAAATTTCTTGTAATATGGATAACACTATTTTGTTATTTTCGGCTAATAATATAAAGAATATATAAAAAAATTATATAACGTGTCATTGCGTTATTAATCGAGATATAAAAAATGATATTTTCTTTGCATGAAAGTCTCCTAGAATTGATGTAATTTTATGCAATATTATATATCACATGCCCCAAAAGTTCCAAACATATGTAAACAGCAATAATTTCCCAACGTCCTCTCTTCTCAATGCAGCATTGCAACGCAAACAAACCTCATCCTTGGCTCTCCTCCATCATCAGTGCCACTAAGCATGCCTTCTTTTTGACTAAAAGCCAATCATTTGCCAACCAATTTCTAACTCAGGGAAAATCTTTTTCGACTAAAAAAGGGTGAAGATTTAGATGTCACAGCCCACAAAGGAACACCAAACAATCAAAAGCAAGATACAAGAAACAAGAAACAAGAAAGAAAGAAAAGATGGGTGGATTGATTCGTATGTAATAGAAACACGATCTAATCGAATATGTAAATCATGATTGATTGATATCTTAACAGAGAATATATAGATCATGATTGATTTAAATCCTAACAGAGGATGATGAACCCGTCGACTTAACGACTATAAGACAGAGCCTAAGTCTCTAAACCACCATGGTCCACCAGCCATATTGCCATGCGATGATAATTCAGTGGATCTTTGACTGATCTCCAGCTACGAGTTATTAGTGCTTCTTTTGAATAATTGGTTACTTTTTAGGGATAAACAAACATTTTCTATTGTTAAAGTTCGACTCAGATTTCATTCAAGTTACTATTAATATTTTTATATTATATTTCACTTGAATTGAGCTCCCTTCAATTTTTTTTCCCTCGAATGGAAACAATGCCATTCTCTCATAGTCATAGACTCATAGCTAGAGCACATTTCGATTATGCCATTGCTATTTTTTTACCATCTTCACATACAATACAACTTTAAAATTGCTTTTCACATAAATGAAAGATTAGTTGCATTGCATCGATCCCTAAACTTGCATCACATCGAATTAGCATATTTTGTAATGGATTGTGACCGTTGGTGAAATAAGAGACTATATTGCTTCATAATTTGGAATTACTTTGGTAAAAAAACATACATTTTTGTGCATAAACACTTTTATAATAAATACGTTGAAATATTTATTAAAAATTTACACAGAAAAGCACTTGGAAGTATTTATTTGGAAAACGTTTCTATGACTTAGAAACATTTTTGCCAAAACATCTTTTAAAAGTATTTTTGGTTGTCAAAAAGTCTCTGAACATGACTTAAATAGAAGACTTAATTGAAACATTAAATGAAATATTACAAATTTTGAGCACCAAGAGCGTGATTAGTATAACTTTCTGTTCGTTTCTTCCTCTCTAGTCGTCTTTTTCTCTTTTTCTTTTTTGAGGGCATGCTATACTTTTATTATTGTTAAGGATTTTTCTTCTTTTGTCATACTATCATGCCAAGGATTAATAACTAGGAGGGTTCATGTACTCGCTTTTTTCACTCTAATCCATAAAAATCTTATGCTCCAAGTTGATAAATGGATAGATTCTCATGGAATTGAAGGCTTTAATGATTCATCTGAATTGACTCCGAATGATTTTGTCCGAACGAATTTTATCCTTTGCCCTATTTTTCTTCCAATATATAATTTAGATTTAATATTTTGAGAGAGAATTACAAGGAGAAGGCTGAGAATCCAACTATTGTCTTGTGGCACAAATTCAACCTAACACGTATTATATCACGTTGAAGGTGTCTTAAACCTGAAGCTATTAAAAAGAGAAGCTTGGAATTCGGCCACTGCCAAGCACGTCTATCACAATCTTTAGCAACCAGCAGAGACCGACACAGAAACAAATACTTCTTTAGACTGCACCCCATGAGCCCCTACACCAAAACGACACAGTTGTTGTTCTCATGCCACGACCAAATACAAGGTATTAGAATGTGTCCTAGTGTAATGTGAATGCCAACTTTTTCAACTCATGCAAAGACAATCCTATCATTTGGAAATGAGAGACAAAAGCTGCAACTTGATGCGTGGGTTTGGTACATTGGCGGAACCTCATTTGGAAATGAATCTCAAAAAGCTTTCAAATGTGGTCAACGAAATTGTTTCGTGGGTGGACCAGGACTGGATCTAGCTCTCGTTCCGAAATCCAGTCCCATAGAGTCCCACCCTTGATGATGGGATTTGTTTTCTCTTTTATGCGAGAAATTATCCAATTTAATAAGTACAGTACCTCTATTATGAGACATGGCACTAGTCGAAAACGTGACTGGTGATATTTTACGTCGAACGTGACCTTTTGCAGCTTGGAGAAGATGGCTTAACCAGATTCCCAATTGAGACAGTGGTAATGTTGTATGGACCCCCACTAAAGGGTTGTGGCCTCAATTTAGGACATTTTGTTTGGTATAGAAGGCTGTGCATGTGGGAGGGGTGGGTTCCTTTTTCTCTGTCCCTATAACAAAAGACTCAAACTCAGAATGTGGAGAGGGACAGCATGTACCCTACAACAACAGGACGCACCAAAAATGAGCGTTGGCTTCTTTTGGAAGAGAATCTTTATCCTACATGTTTTTCAACCAGTTAACAATGATATAGGCAACCAAAGAGTTCTGTTTGCATCATTATATAATGCCTTACAAACAAGACATTCTGGCCAGTGGGTCATTGTTAGGGCCTTCAGATCTTAGCAAAGCCAACAAAACTAAGCATATTTTTTGAGCACCCATTGGACAAGAAAATATTCTATAATAGTTTTTCCCCCAACCAACCACAAAAAAAGTACTACTTATTCAAACCACCTCAAAGCTGGCAAGGATGACCAGATTTCCTATAAATGATTGATTATTTGGGTTGATCATGACACAAAACACAATCCATTTCTTGTTTGCAAGTATACAAAGTAGAGTGGTTGTAATCCATGACTTCTGATATTATTAAGCAAAGAAGGACAGATCTAAGTTTGATCGAGATCTATACTGAGAACAATAAATAAAAACAAAATAGAAAAAAGTAACTAAAGAGAAAACATTCTCAGCACATGATAGAGCAAGATTGTAGCCACTGATGCATGGTGCCAAGGCATCTTCTTCAGTCAAGCTTTCGTCTGACCAATCCTTTGAAGAAGTCAAAACTATAGAGAAATAGAGACAGTATCATGATTACTTAGGTTAAGAATAGCAGGCTCATGTCCTGACAAACTTCTGAAAATATAACATGTTGGTGTAAAACCACTGCATCAAATTGCCAAAAGTTGTAATGACTTATCTTACAAAGGGAATGCAGGGGATGCTTCGCACTGAAGCTATGCATAGTTGATCGGGAAAAGGGGCAAAATATATAACGGGATGTTCTTAGTGATCCTCTAGCATATTTACTTAGTATTACTTACATACTTATTTATGTATTCTTTTTAACATGTATCAAGTTGAGGAAGAGACAGAAATACAGGCATGTAATGTTTGACAAGAAAGACATGTCAAGATCACCTACCAGTTCTGCCCCAAAGTTATACCCAGGAATGCATGGATACTGATTTATTGCAGAAATAGAAGGCAATGATTAAGAGGCCAGTAAATGAGAAATAAAACCAGGCGTCACTTTTAAGATGGTAAATGCATGCAAGAGTTTTTCACAATGACTGTATTTGGAGAGAAAAGGAGTACAAGAGACATGACCAGAACCCTTATTTCAACTTTGGATGGTAAAACCGAATTTCAAAAAGAACAATGATGCCAAGTTGCGGTCCTTTTGACCAAGCAACCTGACACACGTATTAAAGCAGGGGTGCAATTTTAAATTAACAGATAGAAAAAGGTGATGTTGCAATTTCCATATCCTCACCAATTGATGTCTCAAGTGATCTGCCCAGAATTTAGTTAAGGACACATCTTCAAACAAAAAGATTATATGATACGGGACTAGGACAAAATCAGGACATAAATTTAACTAATAGTCAAATAAATCCAGTAATATGTGAGCAAAACAGTGGAGCTACCTTCAGGTATAATACCAAGAATTATGTACTAGTTCCAATAACTATATTCACTTATTACCAACTTATAAATACTTCCTTTCATATCTAACTTTCAAGAGTTGCGAAAACCACATCAAACCCAAAAAGTTGTGCTTATGATGTCCCAGTAAGGCGTATGAAAAAGTTTGAACCTTATTACCAGGTATCTATCCCATATGACATAAAACATTTAAAGCAGTCTTGACCAAACAGTGTTCGTTTTGGTTGAACATGAAAATCTTGGTGGCTCTAAATTGTGCTATCACATTGGCCCAAAACAAGGAAAAAAAAAAAATTTGTACTAGCATCTTAAATGAATGGAAATTACAGTTCATGTAAACCATATGGCTTGCTTACTAAATGTTCTTCCGGTAGTTTTCACTTTTCCTACTTACAAGTGGAACTATTAAAAACATCCATGGGACTATATTTAAAAAAAAAAAAAGAGACTTGTACAGGTACTGCTTATGTAAGTTACATAATTAATTAAACATCATTATATCATAAAAAAATAATAATATCAATTTAGCAAAGTTACCTATTGCCATCAGGATGAAGTTCACACATCTGGTTGTCATCCCCAATAGCTAACAAATATCCTGATGAGGTCAAACCCTGCAAATTAAACATTTAGATGTTGAAAACCTAGTACCAATATATAGTATTGACAATACAATCATACCTCAAACTGCCTGAGAATTACGTTATAAAATCTACGAGAAGGGAGAATTTCATGATAAAATTTAGGAGGACGTACATATAGACCCCATATGGTACCCTATTTAAAAGGGTATAACCTGTGGTTTACTTGTGACATTTACACTCTGTAGTTTACTAATTTTTCTATTTAATGGATGTTGCTAATAAGCATGCAAATGACTATTTTATCCTTGCCTTATTCCTCTATTCAATGGCTACATGGGGTAAATCACAAATGATATAGGTGGTAACATAGGAAACCATAAGGGGTATAAGAGTGGACAATAAATTACAGGGTTATCCATGTAAAAAGAGTCAACCATAAAAGGTGTAATTGTAGTTTCCCCCTAGTTTATGAATTTTAGGCTTAGATCTTTTCATCTCATTCAAATAAAGGATTCTCACACATTTTTACTGAACACTTTCTTTAACTTCTGTATATCAAGGGAAAGGGACATATCTTTTATGAACACAAGACCCAAAATTTTATCCATAAAGTTAACCCTTAAATTCCTGTCTGAACCAGAAAGGATAAAATAACAGATTTTCTTTGGGTTTATATCATAAGAAAGGGTATAAACTCTTTCATGTACATAGGCATGAATATTCAAACTCTGAGTCAGTAACTCATCTAGCAACTTTCTAGTTTGTCAAACCTGAATAGTGACCACGTTTTCCACAACTTGATTGTCATTCTTTTCTTGCACAATAACCCTCTGTCCGCTGCAGATATCAAAACAAAACTAACTTCAAGAATGGTTTCCATACTTTATGAGAAGAAAATCAAGAGGCCATCATAAAAGGTTGGAAGACGACATCTGTAGGTTGAGTAAAAAATGTTAATGGGTACCAAGTGAGACAAAATTTACAGAATATTTGGTGTTACATTTCACTAGGCTTCTTTGGTTTTTGAAGCTAGACAAGACTACGCCTAAAAATGACTAACTTCAATTCAACCATAAAGATCCATAGTAGAATCTAGATCTACATGACAGTGTGTTACCTGTGTAGCCACGTCTTATAGTATAGCTCCTCAAGAGATTGGAATCCTGCATTAAATGAACCATGCATTACTTTTCATAACACATGCCCTTAATGGATTCACTATCGTGCTTGCTGATCAGAGTAGAATCTTATTACTGAAACAGAGACTCTGGAAACAAGGTCAATTAGAATTTATATTTTTTTGGAGAAAGAAATGATTACATTTACCCTTTCTTTTTCCATATATCTATGCAGGAAACAAATAAAGTTGTTAAAAAGGAGGGCAAAATATAACTGCGATGGTATTGCCAAGGATTCAAATTTTGAGATCACAAGAAATTTCATATAACAAGTTCAAAGATTGTTCATTTATAGGGATTCTAGCTGGAAAAGTTATTCAGATATTTTTTCATGACAGGCATAAAACTTAAAAGAAAAAATAGAAAGCAAGGCACCAACATACATAGTTGAGGCAAAACAGTAAAATTAAGCATTAAAATCAAAATGAAGGAATAGCATAATTGATATATCATATGACATATTTGATGGTTAATTGACATGCGATGATTTTTTACCTTGATTTATAAAAAGCTCATAAAATTTCTCAAATTTGTCAAAGAAGGCGGCAAGAATATCTTCTCTTCTAAACTGGTATGTCGTAACAGACAATTCTCTAAGAAATGTATTCAAGCATGTAGTTGGTTTCTCATTATCAACATTCAAACCTATACCTGCAAGAACAGAAGCAAAAATATCTGTGTCATCATTATCAACATAGAGTTTCTTCTTGACTATCCAATGTTGTCGATGGAGGCATTCATCTAATACTTGAATGGAACAAGGTCTATAGAAAAGTAACAAAGCAGCCAGTAGGTATGTGAAACCATGCTTATTTCCAATCAGATATGCTAATCAGCACCCAGAGGATGAGACTAATTACCAGCAGAGACATTGAACTGCTTTGATTTAAATGTCGAGGTGCATAAAATACCTCCCACTTTGAGGCCATTTAAATAAAGATCATTTGGCCATTTTATTTTAACAGCAACATATGGCAAGCCCTGAAATTCAAAAGATGTATTAACACAAGTGTATCAAAGTTGGGAGACTATAGCATCACCTATTAACTGCAATATGAATTTGACAAGGTTCTTTCTATATCAAACTCGGCAAGAAAAATGCACTCACATTTTTATCACAAACATCCTTTATTGCCTCCGTGACAGCAAGAGACACCACGTATTGTATAAGAGGCACGACTCGGCCATCCTCCATCTGCAAAGTAAAGGAAAAGAGAAGGCAACCCTTGGGAGATTCCCACACATTCTTCGACCGGCCTGGAAAAGATCAAAGAATAAATTGAATCCCAATAACACAATAAACCAGTAAAATCAATGTCAACCACCAATTAGCATTTCAAACCTCGCCCTTTGTACTGAACATCAGCTACACAAACCGCACCGATAGGAAGCTCACAGAAATTCCTGAGAAAAAGCTAAATATCCGTTCACTTCGTTTCAGAAAGGCAAACAAAGCTAAGGGCTTTTATGAGACTTACTGGGAGACGACGTCGTGCGTTGAAGGCAAGCGTGGAGACCAAAGGAGGAACCTTCCGAACCTATTGGTTGAGAGAGAGTTCATAAACGAATCCACCCCAAAAGCGTCTTCCTTGATCGGTTTTGCCGATTCAGAGTGCAGAAGAATTGAAAGCTCAGTGTTGTCAGTGAGCTTCAGAGCGCCACTGTTCTTCAGCGTTTTGGCAGTTTCATTCTCTGCCGATGATTTTCCGCATAACACCAACGGGCAACTTGAATTACCATCCATAGCTGAAATTCGCAAACAGATTGATAAATTCAGAAACGAACTGATTTTACTGGATTTTCTCAGTAACCAAACAGTAGGGACCAAACTAACCTGAAGCAGCAAACGGTAGAGAGAGGCTGCTATTCGTTTTCTTTGTTGATAAAATGACCTTCTTCAGTGCGGAGAAAAACCCTAGTGACCTAGTGAAGGCGTAGGACATTCAACTTGAAAAGACCAGAACTTTCAGTGCGAATTGAAACGTTTCAGCTTCGGAGACGGAAAAGAACGACAAGTCAAGAACACAAGACTTCGTAGCACGCCACGTCCTCCCATGTAGGACCCGCCACCTTAACCCTACAAAACCCCAAAATTAGAACCAAAAAAAGAAAAAAAAAAAAAAAAAAAACTCATTTGCTATACCATCAAAACTTCGCCACCATTGACGTCGTCGTTTGGTGGAGAGTGAGCAAACACAGACAGAACGCCAATCATGGAAGAGTTGCAGAGAGCTCTTGAGGACCGAAGCTTAACCGTGTCGAATGTTCCAGAGAAAGGCCGTTGCCTCTTTACCACCAGAGACTTCTCTCCAGGTCTCCTCTTCACCTCTCTCTCTCTCTCTCTCTCTCTCTCTCTCTCTCTCTCTGTAGCTCTGCTGCTTCAGAACAGCGATAATGGAGGTTTTGAATTGCAGGGGAGGTGATAATAAGCCAAGAGCCGTACGTTTCTGTGCCAAACAACTCCTCAGCGGAATCCAGGTGCGATGCTTGTTTCGAATCAAGTAATCTCAAGAAGTGCTCGGCTTGTCAGGTTGTGTACTACTGCAGTAACTCATGCCAGGTATGCCCTAGGCTTCGGATTGGTAATTAGATTACATTCATGGAGTTCTTGTGTTTCCTCATTCGTTGAAGTCTTGGGTTTTTGTATTATGCAGAAGTCTGAATGGAAGCTGCATCGTCTAGAATGTGAAGCTCTCTCGAAGCTTCACAAGGAGAGAAGAATGGCTGTCACGCCTTCTATTCGTCTCATGATCAAACTCTACCTTCGCACAAAATTGCAAACTGAGAAGGTAAAGATTTTCTTATTTACACAGAAAGATTCAATTTTTAATTTTGGGTATAAAACATTAACGTTATTAGATTTTTCCTTCAGGTCATTCCTGCTTCTGCTATGGACAACTACAAGTTGGTGGAGGCGTTAGTTGCTCGTATCCTTTTTGGCTTTTTCCAATTTAGCTTTCCTTCTTGTTGTAGCTGTTTACTTTTTATTAATTCCTTTTTGTTTCTTTTAATAAAGATATGTCGGAGATTGATGAGAAGCAATTGGTGCTGTATGCTCAGATGGCGAACCTTGTCAGCTTGATACTTCAGTGGCCCGGTATCAATATAAAAGAGATTGCAGAAAACTTTTCCAAGGTGTGATTTTATAAACAGTTTTTCGGTTCTGTTTTTCTCAATTATTACTGTTTTATTAATAAAAGTGACTGAATTTGCACCATGTAATGCAAGTGAAGCTTCACTATCATGTTAGTGTTGTGGTAATTCTGGTGAACCCAATAACAAATGTTAGGCAGTAAAACCGTTGTGTTGGAGGTACTTCAGGCATTTATGCATAGCACAATGAGATGCTTAAGTAATATTGTCAGTTTGGCATGTACCCAACTCAATCAATGCGATCATCTGGTGTCTAACTAAGTTCTTACAAATTTGTAATGATATATTACAGTGCTATTGTCTGCATGACTTCTTTCGATCCTTTATTGTACGGACTCAAACGTTGTGTATCTTAATAAGAATGCAGTTTAAATTTTTTTAGTGGAATCTTTGGGAATTTTGATTCTCTGCGATCCATGCAGCTTGCATGCAATGCTCACACAATTTGTGACAGTGAATTGAGACCCCTGGGCACAGGATTGTATCCTGTCATTTCCATTGTTAACCACAGGTAACTATGTTAGTGGATAAAAGTATTTTCAGTATCACCCTCTTGCTATTTGTTTGCTAAATGGTTCTGGTTCTGTAGCTGCTTGCCCAATTCTGTTTTGTTATTTGAGGGAAGGTCAGCAGTCGTACATGCTGTGCAACATATACCCAAAGGTGCTGAGGTAGTATATGCTTCTTTAACTTGCTGGCCATTGATATCCAATTAAGAATAAGAGATTACATCAAGGGTTTATCTGTTGAATATCCAGAAATGTATGATTATAGGGGAGATAATTAATAAGTTTAAATTGCTTGACAAATAGACACTAAAGGAATGAGCTGCATGTCCCTTGGTTATTCTATAAAGTGCTTCATTAATAATCGAGAAGATTTATTCTGCAATGACATTTTTTATAATCTCTTAAATGCATTCACAGAAATCAACCCTATCTTGTGAATTATTTATGATCCTTTTTCTCTTGTGAATAATTTTAGTGTCTCATATGCTGTCCAGACGTTATCTGACTTTCTTTAATGTGAAGTAAAGTTACTTAGTATCATGTTATTGCACGAATTTTGACAAGAAGTGAAATCTAAAGGCTTCTCTGTTTGACAAATTCATTTTCAAGGTGTTGATAAGTTACATAGAAACTGCTGGAAGCACTCTGACTCGACAAAAGGCACTAAAAGAACAATACCTTTTTACTTGCACATGTCCCCGCTGCAGTAAAGTGGTACTTATGACTTTTACTTTTTATTTTTTATTTCTTTTAAAGAATGTGACGTTGTGAGTCATGTAGCATTTTTAATTATTTTTTATACTGGAATATGTAGAACCTTATCCTATTTAAACTAAAAATGAAGTTGATTTTGTATTGAAGGGCAAGTACAATGATATCCAAGAAAGTGCAGTTCTGGAAGGCTACCGATGCAAGGATAATGGATGCATTGGCTTTTTACTTCGTGAGTCTGGTATGTAATTACCTGTATTCAAGTCAGGGAGGTGAAACAAAATAGAAAATAAGATGAGTTAGGTAGCTAAAGCAACTATATTTCATTGTTTGCGATTTGGATGAGCAGATGGCAATGGATTCATATGCCAGCAATGTGGACTTGTTAGGAGCAAAGAAGAGATAAAGCAGATAGCAAGTGAACTAAAATCATTGTCAGACAAGGCTCCTATATCTACACCTTCTCACAGTATCCTTATTTCTTTGTGCTAAGAATTACTCGTCTTTTTGGGCAATCTGATGTTATGATTACTTATAATATTTTTGTGGGTTTTATATATTCAAATTTCATCACCATGATTTGATCCTTGACTAAGTTTAGATTACCAGGAATCTATATCTGTGTATAAGGCAATTGAGACACTGCAGAGGAAACTATATCATCCTTTTTCAATCTCTTTGATGCAAACTCGGGAGAAGCTTTTAAAGGTAACTCATTTGTTTATTTATTTTTTGTTCTTTTCCTATTATACTAATGAAAGTAGCGATGAAGTCGAACTCATTTGTAATATATAGACACACACACATACATATGTATGTATCAAATGGTTCTGGAAAAAGTTTGTTAAAGTTTCTGTTTTATTTTATATTTGATGCAAAAACAGATCTCGTTTGGCTCCTTCAGGTACAAATGAAATGGTTTTACTTAATTGAAATTGTACCAATTAGGATAAGTGAATTACTAAAGTTAGGAAGGTACGATGTGGGGTTTGGCCTCAATGAATTGAAGTATGATAAGTTTGGTATTGTTTTACTTTCTAGTGAAATGAATATCATGTTCTGTTTGCGGAGCATTGGAAATGGTTTCTTATTGTCTATGTAAATTTTTTTGGCAATTGTCATTAGCCTATTCGTTATATTATTAACACTAAAAGTACTTTTAGATCAATGATTTTGGGCACTCAGTAAAGTAGTAGTAAATTGTGGTTGTTCTAATTTCATGAGAACGTCAAACACTGTAAGGTAACGTGCAGTGACTTTAATTCCTTATGTTCACTTAAATTATGCATTTAATTTGTTGAAATCATATGGTGTTCAGATTTTGATGGAGCTGGAAGACTGGAGTGAAGCTCTAGCATATTGCAGACTGACCATTCCAGTGTATCAAAGTATGTCTTGTTTCTTCTTTTTCATTTCTTTTTTTCTATTCGTAAGAATCTCTTGTTTCTTTTTTATTCCACATTTGAGATATTTAATTCCTTTACTTTTTTTCCCTAACTTTTAACTGTTCAAGTTGGTGTCTTCCAGTTAGAAGTTGTTTTTCATTTTAGTTCAAAGATCAAATTACTTTTGTTCTCGTTGCTCAATCAATGGGTCTCTAAGTACAACCGAATAAACTGAGTTTTGGTAAAAGAAATGGAAACTAAGGTGTTAGGATACTGTGGATTGGAGTAAATTGAGGCCAGTGCGTGCTCCACATGTGAGATTAAATCTCCATCTTACAAGGCGCTTCCATTCAATTTTAAACTTTACTTTGGCATGCACACTGCATTTACCTCGTAACCAATTATGAGAAAGTATATTGAAAATTATCGATGCACATCTGTTTACTATATTGCCGCTAACGTCCCGAATTTCACTCTGTTTCACTACAGGAGTATATCCAGGTTGTCATCCTTTGCTTGGTTTGCAATATTATACCTGTGGAAAGCTCGAATGGTTAGTATTTTTGGTCAAATCGTCATAGGAGTTTTCTGTTGAATCTTTAAACAAGTTGATTTGTTGTTACAGGTTACAAGGAGACACAGAGAATGCTGTCAAATCTCTGATCAAGGCGGTAGATATACTGCGGATTACTCATGGGACAAGCACACCTTTCATGAAGGACCTGTTCATGAGGTTGGAGGAAGCACGCGCCGAAGCTTCTTATAAATTTTCGTCAGAAGAATAGAAAAGTCTGATTCTTGTTAACAAGCTTACTTGTTTTGGGATTTTTTGTTGTACATTTCTGCTATTACTTCGTATATCCAATCAATCAATCTTTATTTATGCATTATTATCAAAGGGGATACCAAATTTATTGAACATGGAACCAAACTTCCATTTACTCCTTGCATTTCTTAACCCAACAGCTAAACATCCATTGAAATATGATAACAATTACACGTGTGATAATATCATTGGTGGTAAGGATGAGTAATTGCCATATTCTGACAGTACCAACATTTCATTCTTTATGTCTGGCCTTACTATTAACCTTATTCTTCTATGACAAAGCAAGTAATTGCCATATTTTGTTGCCACCCCAGTTGGTTTTTAAAAGCTTGGCACGAGACACCAAATTTCAGTAATTTAAGTTAAATATATTTTCTGCATAAAAAATAATTACATACATTATCCATGCATTCTGCTTAATAAAGGACAAGGAATGGATAAGGAACTACACGCCAATCACTCTGAGCAGATTTTCTATTATATTTAACAAAACAAAATAACACAGCGGGAATATTACATATCATTACAAGGAGATGGAAGAGAGTGATGGTAACCGAGCATGATTTCCCTATGAGCCGAAATCAGCTGACAAAAGTGGATACCACCTGACATCTGAGTTTCACAAAAATGGGGGCTGAAATTGTGATAAAAAATGCTTGGACCTTCACCTATTATCCCTCTGAATTTGATATTAAATGTTCCTGGAGCTGAAAGCAAAGCCTTGACATTTGGGAGAGCAATTTACAATGTTGGTCTCGCGATGTTATTAACTGAGACCCTATTGAGGGGACAGGGTCCTTAAGCAGTTGCTGGATTTGACAACATAGCTTGGAAGCTTCAGAGTCATTGTCACAAGTTTGGGCAATAAGTTGAAGCAGTTTACAGTTTTCGTCATGAGGCAAAGATGGCTGGTTTGGAACCGGGGGAACAATGAAAGGGTGTTGAAGCAGCTGAGGAATCCGCCACCTTTCATTGCGGTCCCATGCAAGGCATTTTTTCATAAGATCCAGAAGCCAGGGGTTAGAGACTGGTGCATATGTGATTTCATGGTTGGGATCTGTTATAACTTTGAACTTGGCCCAGAAGGTCTTGTAGTCTGCAAATGGGGTCCTCCCGTATACCATCTGATAAAGGATGCAACCAAGAGACCAGATGTCTGACGGCCGACCACACTTGATAGTGTTTCCATCTGCATCACTCTCGTTGCACATGAATGCTTCTGGAGACATGTAGCTAAGTGTACCCACCTGAAAGAGTAGAAACAGAAGAACTAATCAAAAGTACACATAATGCATATCCGGTAACCTCCAACATACTAAGGAGCCATATCATGTACAATAGAGCATGGTGCATATGGCATGCCAGTACAATTTACCATTATGAAAAAAGTGAGAAACTATATTTTTAGATGCTGCAAACATATGTTTTCTCAAAAGGGCAGCAAGCAAAATGGGATGTGCATTCTACTTAACTGGTATTTCCAGATAATAACAGATCGTAGTTCCAGAAAAAGAGGGAGGCCTAAGTGATAATCACCTGAGAATCCCTTTGGATGTTGGTTGTATCACTCATTATCGCTTTGGCAATCCCAAAATCAATTAGCTTTAGGGAGCCTTTGACAAGAAGGAAATTAGCTGGCTTCAAGTCAGAGTGCACAATTCGTTCCTCGTGTATAGTGTTAACCGCCAGAAGAATTTGCTGCCATATTTTTCCACAAGATTGGTTCAGCTTTTTCATACTTAGAATAATCACAAAAATTAATCTATTCCACAATAATAATTAACAAGTGCATGCACACAATTATGCCAGACTTTTGGAAAGTCTCACCAGCATAATGCTAGAAATGGTAGCCGCAAAAGCAGTAACCAAATTAGAAAAGCGTATGATTCATACAAGTTTAGAGAACTAACAAGTGGTAGAAACCAATGTTTTAAAGGATCTTTGGATGTTTAATGGAAACTGGATCTGCCCACAATCGGTTTAATAGCATTCTTGGTTAGGAATTTTAGTATGCAGCCAACACCACAATCACCACACTACTGAAAATGAGGTCAACTTGATATCATGACTTCGTGTTTCCTAAGTTGACTACATGTTAGGAACATAGTCAAGTATGGACATATATGGCTTGGGGAAAATAACCACTATATACAGGCAACGTGTCAGATTCTATGTAACCACTATATATATATATATATATATAAATTATAATAATAATAATAATTAACTAGGTGCGGCAATATCTATATGGGTCATATCAATAAAGAACCTAATAGAATCCCCCAAAACAATATCACCAAACAAACAAGACGAGCAAATACCTAATACCATTAGACGAAAAGTGAACCTTCAGGCAATCATCCTTTTGAGTACCAAAACAAACACAAAGCACTGCAAAGAAATTAACAACAAAATATCAAGGTGTGTAGCTCAAAAACCTGCCAGTAGAATCGTAGCCAGTTCTCATCTATGGTCTTTTTAGAGACGTCCATTTCCTTCCACTGCTGGGACAGCATGTGAGCTAAATCAATTTCGCCATATTCAAGCACCATGTATATGTACCCGTCATCCTTGACTCTGCCATCTTTATTACTCATGGAGCCACTCAAGACTTCACGGAGCAAAGCCTTATCTGTCACCTAATAACAATAACAAGTATAGGAATTATATATCTTAATTAACAACCTGCAATCATCCAACTTTCAGACATTAGAAAATCCACATGCAATAAAGATTGAGTCATTGGGCAGAAGCGCTCGCCAACTTTGTTCGATAGGATTTGTTGTGTATCTTTTGTATGAAAACAACTCTGCCTCCTCAACCTGTGTCCATGGTACATAGGTATACTTTCTAGCATAAATCTAGCATCTTCTGTGTGAACTTCATGCTAATTATTATATGATACCGAAGTTTACAATTAACAGGAATATTTAAATGAGGAAATATACTTGTTACATACAGGATTTCCAACTGTCAGTGCATAAACTCTCTCTTGGGTTCCTAACTGTCAATTACATACGCGGTACATCCGAAAATGGTCATCAATATCACATGTAATATACAAGACCTTTCTCCAAGAAGAATTTATGGTGCAAAATTCATTGGATTAGATGAAAAAGAGCAGATTCCTAATCATTTTTACCGTTATTTTCTTTGAAGCTACTTTCTTTAGCTTGATCAGAGAACCAAATCAGACACCTAGCTAACTTAGCCAAATCTAGAGTCACCTCAATCTCCTTCCGAGTCTGTTCATTTTAATCAAGCCACTTTATTGACCACAATTTTGGCAATCTGATGCTCCGCTAAGCATTTGTCACTCTTAAGAACCAGTAAGTTGGCCGAGTTAGATGACTTAATTGGCTACATTGAGGTATCCTGTGAAACATTCCCTTGAAAACCCATTATTTGGACTTTATAATGATCTTGGCCATCTTGAGATCAAGAGTCTACAACCGACACTCTAATTTGATGGTTGATTTCAACCTGACTTCATTTTCATCTTAGGTCCTCGTCTCTGTCGCAGCATACAAAAATTTGAATTGCATAGTTTTACCCAGACATAATATGGCAATGCTGTAAATGAAATTATCTGCATGTTATAATATGAACGATTTTAGGTTGAAAGTGAGTACCTCGTAGTCTATAAGCTGTATGATATGGTTTTTTCCTTTCAGTCTATCCAAATACTCAATTTCCTGACAAAAGCCAAAAGCAGTAGCGTAATCACGTCCTTTGAGCTTGATTTTCTTAAGTGCATAGATTGTACAGTCTGATGATATGACTTTGTGAACCTCACTGCTCCCTCCGCTACCTATTTTTCCGAGCCTTTGATAGAGCTTCCCATTAACTTTAAAAAACAAGTCAGGATCATAATTCCTTTTACGAGGGGCTGATGCACCTTTACCACTTGCAGCCTTTTGTTGTTTTTCTGATTTAGAAGACTCTAACTTCATATCAGTACACGAATTTTGGGGTAAAGGAGCCTGAGATTGTGGATTGGTAGCATCACCCGTAAACCCTTTCCCTTCAATTGACTTAGCATCAAGAAGAGAAGGATTTTCCATAATCTTAGTTTCCTTCAGCATGCAGCCTTTTTGCTCCTTAGAAAGGTCATATTCCTTAACTTGCATTTGGGTATCAATTGCAGCGGTAGAAGTTTGGACTGCAACAGCTATATGGTCAGTTGACATTCCACTGCTGTCCTTTAAAGAAGCATTTGAGGGCTTTATCATTTTCCCTTGAGTTACTGGTTGAGGATTTATATTAAAATCCCCCGAAGGTTCTACTGCCACATGAGAATCACTATGCAAATGAGTACAATAAGTTGTCGAGCTAAGCATGGGTGCTGAAGTAGCATGGACAGACGTTGTCGTAGCACATGATGGCCCAACAACTGAGGATTGAGTCACAGGCTGGCTTAAGAAGTTCTTGAATTGATGCAACTGATCATGAATGGCGGTTGTTCTCTTTGCCAATGAAGAAGAAATCCCACCATCAGACTTCAAACTGATATCAGATTCTGTGTTCTGAATATTCTGATGCTTTGAGTCATGATTGATAACAGCTGAAGCCTCTGCTTGACTGCTGGAAACCCATTCCATTTCTGTCAATGCAAGTGAACGCGTATGAGATGATAAGTACTCCAATCCAGTGGCCATATCATCATCGGCCCCTGCATGTTAAGAGAGAAGGAAAACATATTCGGGGCATAGAAAGAACCTCAAAATAGTATTCTGTACACAGCATTAGCAATAATTCATAAAATTTTGCAATGTCACAAAGAGGCCTAAGAAGCACCAAAGCACAGCAATAAAACCCAGCAGATTTTAAAAAGTAAGGAAATATTACCCAGGGGAGTGGCAATGCTTCCCTTTGAAAATTGGACTTTTTTTTTACCATCGATCAGTTGAGACTCGAAATTCACGGGACACATCTGATTATTGTCTTTACCACCAGGTTTGATTTGATCTATCCGCCCATCAAATGGGTTTAAGTGTTCATCAAAGGTTTGGGTGCTAGCGCCTGAACTGGAAAATGGTGTAATACATGCATCTTCTTGAGTTTCCTTGACAACAGTGGGCATGTTGTTTGGCTGCACAGTCGAATCCTTTGCAGCATTACCCTCACTCATTGAAGCTACTTCTCTCGACTTCTTGGTGTCAATCAGAGGGGCCACACTTGAAGCGGAACTTTTGGATGCGCCTCGCTGGGGGACCACCATACGCCGCGGTTTTATGCTATTTGACTGCATTACTCCTGAATGTTCCTCGAAATGAGCACTTAAAGAATTAAGGGTGCGTTCACTCATCACATTCAAAGAACTAATGAAGTAATTCTAAAAAATTTATCCTATCTTAATCATATAAATGAGCACTTGATGCAAATGGGCTGCCGGCTTTTTCAGTATAATCACTGAGCATTTAAGGGTCAGTAGTACCAAAGCTAATCAGTTTTACTTCTAAAGACATATGCTTTACTATAAAAGTTTTATCCAAAATTTCGAACTCTAATCTATTTCAAAACCCAGAGCATAGTTCAGTGATGCCCCGCCCACAATCTATAAGCTAAACTGTAATAGGGCAGCTCGTACTTAAACAACTAGATAAACCAAAAGCTCAAACTTTGCATTTATCAGAAAAATGTAAAGGCACAAGTATTACAAATTCAAGAAGAAGCCTTGAATTTGTAGAAGGTACACTCACTGTAGAACCCTAACGAGAAAACCCCCAAATTTGAATTCTCAATTTCACCCCAAAAGTAAAACAACTACACAAAGAAAACCCTAGTTACTACATTAACTTTGAGAGACGGGGGGAGAGAGGTACCGAGAGGGCGGTGGCGCTTGAAGGCGGCTTGAACATTGCGGAGTAAGTGCGGCGAAGAGGAGGAGGAGAACGAGGAAGAGAATGACGAAGACGAAGACGATGTGGAATCCAGGTTGGTCGGACGGATCAAATTCCTCGCCCCAGCGGGTCGGACTGGAAGGTTAGCCTCCCCGTCCATGGATGGATCTCACAGGCATTTCTATGGGGGCAGGAGGGAAAAATGGGAAATTTCCAAAGAAGGAGGAATGGCGGGAAGATATTCAACTGGGGATTTGGTATTTAGGGTTTAACAGAGGGATTTTGATATCCATGAGGAGGAGTGAGAGAGAGGACCTGAAACCACACAGCACAGACACAGAGCGAGAGAGAAGCACTGGGAATTTGAAACGCTCCCTCTTGGCGCTCTTGCTTGCTTTCCCATGAGCTTTTTCTTGGGCCGATATTCATTGGACATGAAATTATGGTTTACCTAAAAACCCAAGTTAGCCCAAGCATCCCCGATCCGTAAACCAAATGAGTGAAGAAGACAACCCAATTGGGCTACCTATGGCCCATTGCCAATATGTTTGGGCCAGCTCATTTAGTCCTCATAAATGAGAGTGGTGATATTTGGACGCCGCCATATTGACATGGGTTCCACAAAGGTTAGGCCCACATGAGGGGAGTTGCTCTCACATTTTTTGGTTTGTTTTGTTTTTTAAGAAAGCGATATTCTAAATTAAGGTAGGAAGAGGAGGATCAAATTCATGTGCAAGGGGACAAGCACACTGCTTTGGCCAACTGATATAACCCACGTATGCTTTCTCTGACCTCTATTAGAAAGGTCAATGTGGTAAAAATAACATTGTTCTATAAGTAACATAACTGCTCACATGATGTCTTTTCTTAAGCGACCGAGGGACAAACTTATTACAACTCCAATGGTTGATAACTTATATCACTCGTGCCTGTATAAGCAGAAAAAAAAAAACCCCAAAAACCCATATGATTAGGAAAAATTGTGATGATCTTTAGCGGTGTTGAGTCATAAAATCGCTTAATATCTAGTTAAGAAGTAGATTGTGACAATTTGCTACCAAGCAGGCTATCAAAGGTTCAACTTTCAATTTTTACCGTTGGAATGTAATCATCTAACTAAAAATTAATTTGGCAATAGATGAAGAAACCCTTTTAAACTCTTGTCCTAGACTGTCATTCTTCAACGTTAGATGCTCATAACATTCACACCCTGAATTGCTCTGTCAGTTCCCCACATCTTAAAACTATTACATGTTTTAAATATAGCATTAGAAAAGGAGGTCCAAATAAAATTTGAATTGTTATTCCTCCTCTTTCTCAACAGTACAAATTTTCAAATTGTTAACTCTGTGATTCTCATACTCCATACTTTGTACTTAGCAACGGTTACCAAGCAAAGCTTGCCATCCCTTGGTGTTAAAGCTTAGGGATATGAAAAGCAACAATCAAACATTTAATTAAAGATGAACAACTTGTTGGGTGGAAAGGATTGCTTATTAAAGTACACAACTTTATTCCAACACCATATGGCATTGCATGATTTTGAGAGCAAAAGGAATCAAAACGAAGCAACTTTGCCCCAGAAGAGAGGTACAGCAATATAATTATTGTCTAATTAGTGTGTTTGCTTACCTTATTGTGCGCTGTGCTTAGCCCAAAAAAAGTCTTCCCTTGGGCTTAGGATGGAACCAAAGCCTAGCTTGAAGTTTCTGTTGGCAACCTCTGCCTCGCCATAAATTGCTGTTGGGTTTCTGAAACCGAGCCCCAGTTGGTTGCTCTGCTTACAATATATTATTCTAAGTGTTTTAAAATCAATCAATAATATATTATTAAGAAGATATTGTGGAAGGATTGTCATATTTATGTGGGAGCCATGCATTGTGTGTGGGTGAGAGGGCCCATTAATTAAATCCTATAGAAAATTATTTGAATGAATCATGTAAAATGCCATTAGTTTCACATTGGTCTCAATTGATTTCTCTTGTTTCACACTAAAATTCATTAGTTTTAAATATGAGTTTGTAGTTCAAGTAGTTAGGAGCATTTATCTTTGTACACGAGGTCCTAAATTCGATTATCCTCTCTTCCAATATCGCATGTATATTAAAAAAAAAATCATTAGTTTTATTTGTAGTTTATTTAACAAATGGTTAACATCACACTAATGCCATTTGAAAAACAGATAATGTTGTTTGAATGGTTTTTATTTCTTAATAGTAAAAGAAACACAACTACCATAAAAAATATGTAGAACTCTTTCCACTTTTTGTTATTTTTTGAATGTAGTAATACCAATATGTTTCAATTGATAATCATGTATGAGATTTGAAGGGTTTTTTGAATCATATAAGATTTTAAGTTTTGAATCTTCATCCCAAGCTATGTTTCTTTTTTGTCACTGACTCAGTAGTAATAAGAGATATATTAAATATGTGCAACCCATAGTTTTGTATTCTCTTGCCATCCAAGCATCACTCCCCCATCATTAACAAATAACAATATCTTTACACAGATCAATCACTTATCTATTTATAAATCAACTTCTGTACACACAACAAAAAAAGCCCCACAGAACCCTAATCTAGAAAAAGCTTTCTACAAAAGCAAGCAAAGGGAGCTCCTTTGCAACCCCACCCAGCTGTCTGTCTCAGCTCATGTCTCTGAAAGAACCCCATCTGCAATTCTGAAACTAAAACCACAAACCACCATTTTACTCAGCTCAAACATCACAAATTAGATGTCTTCTTCAGCCATGGCTACCTCTAAACTCAAAACCCAAAGAAAACCCACCAAGCAAATACACCAAAAGGCTCAGAAACAGAACCAAAACCAGAACCAGAAGCCCCAAAAGACAGAGAAGCCACCCTATTGGTCTGTTGTAAGAGGCTTATTGACCTGTAAACATCTCCAACCACTTCAGCTACAACAAGAGCGCAAACAGCAGCTACTGCAACAACAACAACAGCATGAGCAAGCCATGGAGGAAAGTAATGCTGCCAAGAAAAGCAAGAAAATGAGATGCTCTGGCTCACTGTGTAACAACACCAAAATCATGCACAGGCCTGAAATAGGATCTCCTGACGTTCATAAGAAAAGGGCTTCAATGGGTTCAAGTAACAGTAATGAAACTTCAAGCAGATCCATGAAAGCTCCTCTGCATGAGTTCAATGGGGTTGTTTCTACCTCTTCTTCTTCATTATCTGCAGTATCTACTAATAATTCTTCTGTTGGTGGTGGGTCTTTTAGAGCAATGCCTTTCAGGAGATTCTCTGGCTGCTATGAGTGCAGAATGGTGGTTGATCCTGTTCTTGGTTTTGCTAGAGACCCTTCTCTGAGAGGCAGCATTTGTTCATGTCCTGAATGTGGTGAGATTTTCATGAAAGCTGAGAACTTGGAGCTTCATCAGGCTGTTAGGCATGCAGGTACATCTCACAATTCTCAACAATTTTAATCATGCACGCATGTGATGTGATCTGAGAAAACCCTTTATTGCGTTTAATAATTAAATGTCTTTATTCATAACAGAAAAGGTACATTAAAAATTAATTTATCTCTACACTCTGAGCTTATAATAAGTATTATCAGCTAGGACTTGTGAAGCCATAAACTTTCAGTTTCAGAACCTGTCTCTCTCTCTCTCTCTCTTTCTCATACTTCAATGCAGAATTAATTTCTGTTACTAGCTAGTTACAATGAGTTCATGAGCACCATTCCTCTTCCTGCATCATTTCCAAAACATGTTACCAATATCTACACAATTTACAGAAAACCATGTTCAAATTTTCAGTCTTTTCAAATAAATTTCAGAAAACCATGCTCAAAGTTTCAATTTTTTTAATCTCTATCACAAAATCCACAGTTTCTGAACTGGGTCCTGAAGACACAAGCAAGAACATAGTGGAGATCATATTCCAGTCCAGCTGGCTAAAGAAACAGACCCCAATATGTAAAATCGACCGCATCCTCAAAGTCCACAACACCCAAAAGACCATCTCCAAATTTGAAGAGTACAGAGAATCCATCAAAGCCAAAGCCACCAAGCTCCCCAAGAAACACCCTCGCTGCATTGCAGACGGCAATGAGCTCCTCAGGTTCCACAGCACCACATTTGTGTGCTCATTAGGCCTAAACGGCTCCTCCAATCTCTGCAACTCAATTCCACATTGCAATATCTGCAGCATAATAAAAAATGGGTTCAATAAGTTCTCTGGAGACCTAATCGAAGACGGCATTTTGACAACAGCAACAAGTGGAAGAGCTCATGACAAGGCTGTGGTTGCTGCAGAGGACAATGGCAAGAGGGCAATGCTGGTTTGTCGTGTGATTGCAGGGAGGGTGAAGAAGAACATGGAGGATAGTATTGGTATTGGACCCATTGGTATGGAAGAGTATGACTCTGTGGCTGGAGCTGTGGGAGTTTACTCTAATTTGGATGAGTTGTATGTGTTTAATCCCAAGGCTATTTTGCCTTGTTTTGTTGTCGTATATGGAGGTTTCTAAACTTTTTAATGAGTTTTTGGCCACACTTATGTTATATATTGCTGAGATGATTAAGACTCAATTCTCCTTTGACTCGTTTAGCTGTTTATGTATAAGGAAAATTTATGCATATGCATCAAACTGTAATTTGTCTGTACAATCTTTTGAATATTGTCTAAAATTTGGTGATCTGTGGGGAGTGAGTGAAGTGATCCACTATGATCAGTCTATCAGTTTAGAACTTAGAAGGATGTGCATGCACATAGATTGGTGGAATTGTTTAGATCATTTTTGTTGGGTCAACGAGGAACCCTAAAGTTCTTGGTGCCAGCTGACAGATGCTAAATGACAAAGGAGTCATGCTGGTTTAGATAAATTATTTGCATAAAAATTTGTGTAACTGTTAGTGCATTAATGACTAAGGTGACATTAAGTTAAAACTGGGTTTTGGAATTTGTATATCTTAATCCAACCAAGGGGGTAAATTTTTTGGTCTCTTTAATCTAAATTTCTATTTGCATTCCCCTTGCAATGTAAGTTGTGAGGGAAGAAAGAAGAAAATAATAATTCCTTGAGAAACTACAAGTCAGAAATACAATACAATAATCATCAAGCTTTAATGTCCAAGTCCAACCTAATGGCCCCAAATTCCCAGTTAGGCCATTATTAAGGGCTCCTCCTAAGTTCTTTGGCCTTGAAAGTTTGATACGAGCTTAAAGAAGGGTAGGCAGCTTTTACATCAAACAAAAGGAAATGGACAAGCTTGCGCTTTCAAGGCTAAGCGAAAGGGAAACAAACAGACTAAATGAAAGGAACAAACATGAATACAAGTAGGTTCTCATTTTTCATGTTCTCACACACTGAGAGGTCAAAAGTAACACAATCTTTTTTAGTATTAGATATTAGACTCCACGGGAAATGGATATTCAAACTCAAAACCTCTTTCAACTTTAATTATTAAAAATGGGGTTAAATATTATTTTAGTCACTATGTTTTATTTGAAAATTCAATTTGGTCACTGTGTTTTGTAAAATTTAAAATTTATAAATATTTTATTATCTTCCATCAACTTTCTTTAAGTGCATTTTTTATTTTTATTTTTTTACAAGTTAGGATATATTGTACTATTAGGGTTTAACAAATTGGAGGAAATCTTGGGTTGAAATCGAAATTGTGAGAGGTCAAATTGGATGCTATATTGAAGCTTGAATCAATTGAGTGAGAATCGTATTGTGACTTTTGATGGCAAGGAGACGTAATCAAGGCGATACAGCATCAAAATATATTTGAAAGTTGTTAATTTCATTTTAATTTGATTTGGTTTTTTTATTTTCCTTATACCTCACAATTTCAATTTCAATTTCAACCTAAAATTTCTCTCAATTTGTGAAACCCTAATAGCACACTATATCCTAACTCGTTGAGTTAGAGGAAGAACATTGAAGGTGCTTCCTTTATAAATTTTTTATTAAAAAAACTGTACTTAATGGAATATAACTTAATATTTATAAATTATAAACTTTGAAAAACATAGTGAATAATTTGGCTAAATTTTTTTTCAGTGGCCAAATTAAATTTTCATGTAAAAACCAACGACCAAAAAAGTCTTTAACCATTAAAAATAAATAAGATTTAGAATATGTTGCCCATTGCACCATGAATTCAATTCAAATGCTAATCTGCTCTATGCATTCTCTTTGCTAAGGCAGAAGCTACCTTCCAAATCTTGTGTCATTTCATGTCTTCTGGTCTTGTTTTTACTGAGCAAAGCAGCGAGGATAGAAGGTTACGCATGGCTTCTTGATTTGAGGGCCCCGCCCTAGTTTTACTAATTCTTGACTCTTTTTTTGTACTCATTGTCTCATCATTTGGAATTTTCTTGGTGTTTGATTAGAAGGTTCTAAGTTCTAACAACAATGGTGCATGCAACGGTATGGCTCGATTTTGTCCTCATCCGATTTCTTCCTTTTTTTAGTCAACTTGTTTCCATGATCTATCCTATCCCTCTTCTTTTGATATTTATTTATAATTTCATATATATATATATATATAATTAAAATAATAATTTATTTACTTTCCACCTCTAAACACAGATACCGTATCATCACTTCAATCAATGATACTTCCGTTTATCTTTTATACAAGATTATAACCTTTTTTTTTTCCTTTTTTTTTGACCTTTTCGAATATAATTATATAAAAAATGCTTTAATTGTTTTAGAAAATGACATGTAGAACATTTTCAATGGATGTATATATATACAGATGAGGTGGTAATTAGTAATGCACCAGAATAATTTTACCATACGGTATCAGTTTCTTTACCACTTGGAACTTGGAAGGGGTCAAGTTTGACGCCAGAAAGAGAAAGGCGCGAAAATTATGAATTTTTTTTATACGTAAATATCTGTGTAGCTTTTCTGTATTAACTTTATGTTATGAGCCATAGATGACAGTAAAAAAACTGAAAAAGAAAGAATAATCCAAGGCATGCTTGAGGAAAGGGAAGCTCATGCTCTCACTTTATAAAGAGGAGAGAGAAAGGGTCAGGTCAGGAGGAGGGGGGGAAAATGACAAAGAGTTCTCTGCCATTTCTGCAAGGTGGAGGCCTTACAAAGCAAAGATCTGTTTTATCTGCGTTCAACAGTGAAGATGGAGGACCTCACTGCCTGCAACTGGTGGAGCCCACCCATGTTCCTCTTGTTGCTCCAATTCTGTCGGGTCAAGCTCATTTGGGTTGGACCAGCTTACCCGGTTTAATTTCCAGGACCATCTTATCTTTTACCCTCTTCCTGGATTGGGATGAGAGCAATAACTTGTAGTTAAAGGCTATTTGACAGAAAGATAACAATTGGCACATGCAAGACCAGAGGCAAAATTGACAACTGATCAGCTCAATTGGCTTCTCTCTTTTTTCCCCCTTTCTGCCATACAAGGAAAAGATGATTTACTTCCAATAACAGAAAATATTTCACTTATGATTAAGGTGAAGACCAAGAGGAATGCGTATCTTTCCTTTTATGGCAGGAAGGAAGCAATGACAAAATACAAATTAGTTATGCATAGACCAGAGATAAGGGTTATGTACCGAGATCTTTCTGAGCAACTGTGCATTTAGATGATGCAGTTAGCTGTATCAAAACCTGCATTAAACAGGAAAACAACAATAAGTAAACAAAACAAATATGATAGACAAGTGACAGCAGAAGCACAAAATGAAAAGCACAGTTGAACTACATAAGTAAATTAGTCTGCTTCTATCATTTTCTTCTATTAAGAGGGGAAATTTTTGATGGCTTGGCTAGATCCAAATTTCAACCTCAAGAAAGGGGGAAAAAAATCAGATTGATTTGTAGGTTTAAAATTAAAACAAAGTTAAGGAAGTGGTTTGACATACCATATCATAAAATAAAATAAAATCTCCTTGGACTATGCCACCAAGGGCCATCTGTTTTCGGAGATTCTTGTTAGGTCTTCAGTAATAAAATGATCCGATCATTAAGCTCGTGTAGGGACTTAACTTCAGAATGGTATCTGCATCGTAGTTCGTCCAAATATGGATGCAAAGGAAGTTAGTTTCTGCACCATATACAATTTAAAAATGCAGTGTTTCTTAACTTCAAACTTCAATCCAGCTCCTTCCTGCTTCTTTTGCACCCACTTTCTTGACAGCTGCTCTAACCTTGCTTAAATCATTCCACATTCCCAATTCTGCATAAACATTTGAAAGTGTCACATATGTGGAAGGGTCTTCTGGCAAAGTTGTGAGAATGTGATCAGCAATAACATTAACAAGTTCAGTGTTTTTATGAGTTCCGCAGGCCCCGAGCAATGTTCTCCATATGATTGGGTCAGGCTCAAATGGCATTTCAGCAATTAACTGTTCTGCCTCTTTAAAGTATCCAGCTTGACCGAGAATGTCAACCATGCAATAATAATGCTCTAAACCAGGTTCCACTCCATGTTCAATTTTCATGGAATTGAATATGGTCCGTGCCTCTTCAACTAGTCCAGTATGCCTACAGGCAGAAAGAACACCTAGATATGTAATTTCATTTGGCTTCAATCCTGCTTCTATCATCTGATGGAATAATCTAATTGCTTCCTCTGCTCTTCCATTTTGCCCACACCCAACAATTATCCCCGTCCAACATACGGTGTCTCTTTCTTCCAAAGAATCAAACAGAGCTAACCCATCCTCAATTTCACCACATTTTGAGTACATATCAAGCAAGGATGTTACTACAACTTCCTCAGATTCATATCCACTCTTAACACAGAAAGCATGAACCTGTTTGCCACTTCCAAGAGAGGTTAAACTAGAACAAACTTTTAGAATAAACGAAATGACAAATTGATCTACTTCAATATCCAAATACACCATATCCCGAAACAGTGAAAAGGCTAGCCAGCTTAGTCCCTTTGTAGCACACCCTATGATCAAACCAGACCAAGCTACAGTGTCTTTTTTGGGAAGCCTGTCAAACAATCCTAATGCTTCCTTAATGTTCCCCAGTCTCGCATAGAGATCTATAAGAATGCTTCCAACAATATGATATAACTCGTACCCTGTGGTGACAACCAAGCCATGCACTTGACGACCAAGTCTCAAGTTGAGTAAGTTGATGCAAGCCTTTAAAGCACCACTGAAAGTGTAGGAATCCATGCATGCACCGGAGCAATGGATTTTTGAAACTAAATCCAAAGCTGCACTATTGTGTTCGTTAATGACATATCCTGAAAGCATAGAATTCCAAAGTGCCAAACTATCAGAAATGGAAGCATTGCACCTTGAGTGCTGATCAAACAGCTTTGTGGCTTCAGTCAGTCCATTGCAATTTGAATACATATCAACCAGAGCTGACACAGTAAAACAGTCAGACTCAAAACCTGACTTTGTGGCATAACAGTGAATCTGTTTCCCAGAAGCTAGCAAACCGTGGCGACCGCAGGTTTTAAGAGCACACGGGAAAGTAAAACCATCAAGTCTGAGGCCTTCTCGGTGCATTAAACACATAAATTCAAAAGCACGTGGGCTTCCATTGTTCGCGAAACCAGCAATAATGCTGTTCCAAGATACAACATTTGGCTCTTGCATTTGATGAAACAAATTCACTGCCTCATCCATCAAATCAGCCTTAGTGTACCCCGAAATGATCGTGTTCCAAGAAGTGGTGTTTTTACTCGACATGTCATCAAAAACTTTCTTAGCATCACTTAAACTCCCACATTTTACGTACATGTCCAAAAGGGCATTCATCAAAACAGTGTCAAACTCCAACCTATCACTAGATATCCTCTCATGAATCAATTTACCCGTTCTGATGTAACCCGCCATGCCACAAGCTTTAAGAACCGCAGAGTACATGAACCCATTGGGCTTCTCTGAATCAGACTCCAACATCTGGGTATATAGCCTCACAGCCTTTTCAGGTTTCCCACAATTTGTATAACCAGAGACCATTGTGGTCCATGTAACAACGTTCTTGTCAGGCATTTCATCGAACACTTTCCGTGCGTCTTCTAAACAAGGAAATCCAACGTACACGGAAATCAGATTGTTGGCAAGGAACACGTCATTCGAAACGCCGAGCTTGATCAACTGGCAGTGAAATGATTTGCCGTGATTCGAGGCGCGAACTCGCCCGCATTGGCGCAAAGCTAGAGCTATGCGGTTCAAATACACAATTTCCATGGTCAATTGAATATGAGCTCGTGCATCGCCAATAATACAAGCACGTGCCGGCCGCTAGACTGGGCCCTACATGTTTGTAATGGGGGCCCAGTGCTTTGCCTTACATGGGCTTCTAACACGTGGTCAAGTTTAAGCACCCACGCCACCGCTGACGGAGGCTTCGAATGAATTCTGACAGATATCGTCGTTTTTGTTGTAAAGAAAGAAGAGTGGATGAAGCCCACATGCTCTAACATTCAACACCAAATCAAACCACACACCCATCAAACCAAACCACATACCTACCAAACCAAATCACACACCCACCAAACCAAATCACACACCCACCAAACCAAATCACACACCCACCAAACCAAGCCATTTGCTTTGCCTATAAATAGGCATTCTATTTGCTTGTAATGTGAGATGAAATGAGAGAAGATGAAGGGAAGGAAGAAAGAGGGTGAGTGTGTGAAGAGAAAGAGAGCAAAGAGAAATTCTCCTAGAGAGAAAATTAGGTGAGCATACATATTGTAAACACTAGAGTTGTAACCATATTATGTTATGAATGAAAGGTTACTGTTGCTGCTCTCCGAGGACGTAGGCATAGCCGAACCTCGTTAAATGCTGTGTCTCATCTACTTTACGTGCAGCTCAATATTCGCTCATATCCCCGTTCATTTTATAACACGTTATCAGCACGAGAAGCTCTCAGGTATAATTTTTGTGTTGCACTATTATCTATACTACTAACCATTATGTTGATGTAAGGAAGAAAAGTAGTGGAGAAGTTGTGGTCTGCTAGAGAGATATACGAGCAAACCAACTGTAAGGATAAGCTCTATGCCTCTTACTTTTTCTATTATTTTATTATTTCTCTATATTTTTAGTGGTGGTTTTTATCCCCACATTTATTTTATTTATTGTATGGTGTAGGTTTATTACCCATACAACAGTATCTATTTAAAAGGGTGGTGCGGGTTTATCGTCCACGCCTTTACTTTTATTTAAATGTATGGAGCAGAATTAGTGCCCATACAAGCACGTTTACTTTATCGTAAATTTACTTTTACTTAAAGTATGATGTGGAATTAACCCTCATAGTGGAATTAACCCTCATACTTTATGAATTTACTTTACCGCACATTTAATTTTATTTAAAGTATGATGTGGAATTAACCCTCATACTTTATGAATTTACTTTACCGCACATTTAATTTTATTTAAAGTATGGTGCGGGATTAACGTCCATACAGCAAGCAATTTAATTTATGAATTTACTTTACCGCACATTTAATTTTATTTAAAGTATGGTGCGGTTTTATCGTCCATACCAGTAATTTATTTACTAGCAATTTATTTTATGGATTAATTGTGCTGTATGATGAGTTTTTACAGTATGCAGATCAGGACCAGAAGTTCCTTGATCCTCATCATACAATTACATCAGGACTTGAAGATCCTTGATGATGATATTGATATGAGAGCTGGCAGTCTCTCCGGTACTATACATGTAAACAAGAGATCGGACTTGAAGATCCTTGATCCTTGACATGTAAATAAGGACCTAGAGTTCCTTGATGATGTAACAGTACCGTATTGGTTAAAAGTGCCGTACACATGAATAATAACTGTACTGGCAAATGTACTGCACATATGAATAGATATGTATTCATGACTTGATGAATAGTACTATTCACATGAATAGTGACGTATGCATAAATATTAACCATTTTGGGTAAACCGTCACTATATACAAAAGGGAACCTGCAGTTCCTTAAACTCATGGATGAGCAATTAAATGAGATGCCAGAAGTTCCTCAAAATATGGACAATTATGTAAGGGCTTGAAGTCCCAAAATATGTACAGAAAATTGTAAAAATGTCCATACCATGAGAATATGTGATTTTGGCCCGAAGTTCAAAATCTAAGGGATTGAATATCCATACCATGAGAATATGTGATTTTGGCCTGAAGTTCAAAATCTAACAGTGTTGAGAACCTAAAGTTCCAACAATTAAATGGACAACCCTTGAGGTATTATTGCAAATTGTGGTACACCACATATTTCTTTGGCATAAGAGAATGATGAATTTAATAAAGTTCGATTTTGTTATAATCGACACCTCAAGGAAGAAATATATTTTGTGAATTTCGGTTGTTAAGAATACACCGTGAAATGGATAATATCAGTATAAACTCAAATGATGAATTGAGGCTCCCCACATATTTTGTTATATCTGGGCCGGAAGCCCATGGATCCAAATATATGAGAGATCCTGAAACTTGAAGTTGTGGGTGTATAGTAGTTAATGCTCTTCACTACTATATTGAGATATTATCGTGGCTTTTACTCAATTCATATTTCATGTCCATTTGAAAATGGCGAATAAATTATGAGTTTGGGTTTAACCCAGACCAAAAATTCTGGGCTCACATGCATGGAAATATGAGAGATTTGATGTGGTTATTTGAACCTATAAGGCACAAGGTTCCAAACCGTCATTTTGAAAAGACGTAAAAACCACATATGCAAGTTTAAGAACGTGCGCAATTATTATAACAAGGAAATGAACATACAACAGATAGATTTTTACACCTGCAATGAAGGTGCAGGCCCTGTAAAATCTATAAAATTACATTATGTTCTGGAAGCCTCTGAAGGAAGAGGACGGCGCCTCTTAAGCTTAGCCATGAGCCTCTCATGGTCTCCCAAAATTCTTTCATTTGAGACCTGCAGCATGTCTAGCTTTCTCAGTGTATCAGCAGAGTACGAACTCACCAGTTTCAACAAGGAATTATTCTCTCCTTTGAGTTTCTCAACCTCTTTTTGAGACTCATGAAGCATTCTTTGAAGAGAATAATTTTCAGTTGTCAGCTTCTGAACCTCGTTTGCTCTAACACGCAAACGATCAGCCATGTTAGAAACAGAAGCAGCACTCTGAATGCTAAAAGCCATTGAGTCCTCAATAGCCTCTTTTTCAGACCTCCCTGTCAACAACATTTCATCCATTGGAATAATGAAATTCCTAGCTACTGTGACAGCAGTAGCATCATTCATCATCACAGAATCATTAACTGTGAGATGACGATTTTGGGATACAAAGGATGGACGCCAAACTTTGGCGTCCACTGGTTGTTGTGGGAGCATCATTTAAATTGAAATTATTTGGGCAGGAAGAAGAGGAAGCCATTTTAAGAAGGTTTCAAAGAAAGTCTTACAAAACTAAAGTTTCAGAAAATGAAGGAAGTTGAGTTGAAACAAAGTTGAGTTGAAACGCAGTTGCTCAATCAAGTTTTGCAAAGGCAATATCTATAGACGAAAATGTGGCAACTTTTCAGGATTCCAATATCTTCTCGAATCCCCACATTATCTTTTTCTTTCGCAAGAGTCCAAAACTTCACGTGGCCTCTGATAATGCCTGTCGGCACTTTCGGCATTTTCAAGTATTATTTTCAAAGCCGATCTTGCTTTACGGATTTCACGGAGCTACTTTTTCAAAAGTATCCCGAGAATCTCGCAATTTTCCTATGGTTAATTTGAAATTCACCGGTTCTACCTATTCATTGTATTTGTGTATAAATGTGTTACTAACGAAATTTTCTTTGCAGAAGACATCCAGTTTTCCCATACAAAATGATGCAATATCTACTTGTTTTTCTTATCATTAAGCACTTAATATGCCTGAGAAGCAAGACTATCTCTGATCATCCATTCAGGAAGCAAGACTATCCCTGATCATGTTTCTGCAAGATCAGGGAATTGTGAAGGCGGCCTTATGCTCTAATCTCCTGAGGTCCTTCTAGACTAGGAGAATTGAGAGCTTGTTTTCTGCTCCCACCAGCTTCCTTCCTTGATTGATGAGCTGCTTGTCTGCTCCCACCAGCTTCCTTCCTTGATTGCTTACCTTATCTTGCAATCAATATCACAATTTTTTTTGCATTTTTTCTCTTTTTGTAACTCTCTGTTCATAAGAGATTTTATTTCTTTAGAATGAACATCTGAAGAAAGAATCCATGAAGTGATCCTAACTCTGAGAGTTATTTGTGACAGAGAAAAGAATTGTGATTTTGCTTTGCAGGATATAACTAGATCATCAAGCACTACATTTACTGGGCCGATACAAGCATGAATGATACTTGAGAAAAGTTTCTCCCACCTAAGGATGTAAGCAATACTTGTGTTATTTTATGCTTATATACTTATTTGATATTTTATCTTGAAAGGTAACCAAATGGGGAGATAAGTCTGTTCCAAAAGAATGGCTTGTATGTATCCATGAATTATTAATGCAAATTTTACAAATTGCAAGTTGGATACATTGATAATACACTGCACAGATTAAAGTCCCATAAGAACAAAATATGGGTATAGCAGTGATCAATATGATGCACGCCTGTTGCGTAGCAAATGATGTGGATTGAAGTCCCGAAAGGACAATCCTTTGACATGTCAATATTGATATTGTGCACGCCTAATGCGTTGCAAATTGTATGGGTTAAAGTCCCAGAAATCAATTGACATGTATATATTAATCTGTGGCATGCCTGCAGCATGCCATATATATGGTTCTAAATGTTCCAACTCCCTAAATGGAGATTATCCACGCCCTACTATAACATAACGCTCCATTGGAGGTTATAATCCACATTCTCACATAATAAAAGCCCCCTGCAGTGGCTTGGGTACCCAAAAAGCAAAGAAATGCTTATAATTGATGCATGCGCATGCACATGAGAATGGTGGGATCATGAATTGATGAATGACAAATTTTGATTTTGGAGTAGCTACTCAAATCATCAATGGGCTGTGTTGATTGGAACCACGTTCAATTATTAAATGTCGACAATATCATTGGCCAAAATGGAATGAGGCAATTCCATTATAGATGAGAATGAACGTGAAAGAACAAACCCACAGTACGAACCCCAAAATTTGTTAATACTGAAAGTTATACTTGGGTGTTCGGAATAAAAGGGAATATACCTACTTTGTATGACACAATGTTTCTGGCAGAAACAAGGAATGTTGGGTTTTCTCCATATTTTCAAAATTCAATTGTGCCCCCCCTTATTGCACATGGAGACCAACATGTTATCTCTAAAAGTTATTAAATGCATGGAGCATATTGCCAAAAGCGATTTCCTAAAGATGTATAAATAGCTCGGTTAAAGCTATATAATGTGTCATAAAGTTTAATCCCTTTAAACAAAATCCTTGAAAGGATTGAAATTGCATGAAGCAAGTCCCTGAATGACATGTGCCTGAAGCACAAAATCCGTACTCAATACTAATATGCATAAATTGCCTCAGTGAGTACATTAATATGTTTGCAAACACATTAAAGCTTCTCAAGAGTTCCAGAAATATTTGTCTCGACTGAAAGATCGAGCATTATGCCAACAAGATTATTGCTTATACTAAGAAAGTATTGAAGCATTTTTATGCAGATTATCCGTTGGCCACTTGAAGGATTTTCCGGACGTATATTGGACCGGACATCGTATTTTCCAGATAGAGCTCAACTCCATCATTTTGGGATGATGTGAGGTATATTTGATGCTATTTCCGCATAACACTATGTACGGGCATATTCTTTCAAGTGAACTTACAAATAGCCCAAGTTTTGTTGGAAACGCGGACTCTGAAAAAATTTTATGATTTACATAGAGATAGCTCACTGGAAATATATTTACTTACTCAACTACGAGAATTATTAATGGCTACATCCTCCACTCACTCCGAAAGATTCTCACTCCAAAAGATAGTCATGAAGACATCAGGGGGAGATATTAATCAGGGGGAGCATCCAGAAGTATGCTATACAGATTGTTATACTCTTTTTTCTTCCTTCCATCAGTTTTCTACCTCACTAGGTTTTCTCCAAGCAAGGTTTTAATGAGACAACCAATCTAGGGACATGTGGTCTCCAAGGGGGAGTGTTGTAAAGAAAGAAGAGTGGATGAAGCCCACATGCTCTAACATTCAACACCAAATCAAACCACACACCCATCAAACCAAACCACATACCTACCAAACCAAATCACACACCCATAAACCAAATCACACACCCACCAAACCAAATCACACACCCACCAAACCAAGCCATTTGCTTTGCCTATAAATAGGCATTCTATTTGCTTGTAATGTAAGATGAAATGAGAGAAGATGAAGGGAAGGAAGAAAGAGGGTGAGTGTGTGAAGAGAAAGAGAGTCAAAGAGAAATTCTCCTAGAGAGAAAATTAGGTGAGCATACATATTGTAAACACTAGAGTTGTAACCATATTATGTTATGAATGAAAGGTTACTGTTGCTGCTCTCCGAGGACGTAGGCATAGCCGAACCTCGTTAAATGCTGTGTCTCATCTACTTTACGTGCAGTTCAATATTCGCTCATATCCCCGTTCATTTTATAACAGTTTTAACGTTTATCAACTTTAAAATTTCTTTTTAAAAAAATACAGCAAAAGATGAAACCGAAAATGTCATATTTACCCTTACCTTAGAGACGGGCATGGCACACTTCCATGATGAAGTAATCTAACCTAACTCATGTTTACAAGAGCACTGGTTTTGTACCATATGTTATATTATGGTTAACCATAATCAAATTTTATTGCATTCATTACAAAAATTTAACAATAGTTTATAGTAATGCATAAGGTCAAGTTAATATACATGTAACAAGTAGCACATGACTGTCTACTTCTTAATCTAGCGTTATTTCTCTTTTAAATGTTGAAAGAACAAGTCATCTCAATTGGTACACTAAATGTTTTCACATATCATGCTGACTCTTGGTCTTGTAATATCGAAATAGGTCCCAAAATCGAATCCTCCTCTCTGTTGATTAAAGAAAACAATGCAGCCACTATACTTACTATATCAAAGTTGTTTCCAAGATACAAAACGATGCGCAAACTTGCAAGAACAAAGTATTTATGTACTCAGAATTCAGAAATGCCTTGAAGGCTGAAAAAAAACAATCAAACTGCAAAACCAGCGTATCAACCCCTAAACCCCATCTGACCCGAGCTGGAATGTCATATCTAGCTAAAAACTTATATGTCAAACATCCAATCTATGTACGAGAAATGTTGAACAATGCCCCAACATTGCCAGAGGCTGCTCCTGACATATCCATACGAAAAAGGGAAAAAAGAATAACATGAAATAAGGGAATCCTACTGCAACCAAAATTGGAAAACCTGCTGTAAGGACTATCTACATTTTCCCAACAGGCTTTAGAGCAATGAGCCGCTTCAAAATCCACAGTAGAAAAGAGCCAAGGCCCCACTATAAATCGCGTCTGATGACGGCACAGGTAAAAGAAACTTTTGAAGCTTTAGGTTTGTTTTTTCATCTCCTAGATTGTCATGAAAATCAAGAATGTGCAGATGGGTCAATCCGAGTGCTATTGTGTTTTTGGAGACACCCACAATCTGGCAAAGGGTAGCTGTATACAGAAGATTTTTTGGTGAATTTTTTCACTCTAGGTATTATCTTTCCCTTGCGGTCACTTTCCGTGAGCATTGCTTCCATCTCAAGTTTGAAATCTTTCCAGCTGCAAAAACAAATATATACAGAGTTTGCATATAAGCCTACTGTTAGCATATATAAACTTGAAATCTTAAAAAGGGTGTTGCAAGCAGAAAGTCTTTTATTTTACAGAAACTACACCTACGTTATTTTACATAAACTACACCTACACAATACCTGATACTCATGTCATGCAGTAAAACAACAAGCTTGCGCTTATCAGGTATAATGGTCTTGGCATGTCCACCATTAAGGAATCTCCGATGACCCATTAGGAAATGTGGGAAGTTCCCACCCTGTGTTGTTACAAAAACCTCACTAGACAAGCATACTGTATAATCCAAAGCTGCCAATCTCGAAGAATATCCCTAGCAAAAGAGATAACCAGATTTAGAGCATGTGGAAGTTCAACATGAGAGTGGCTATTTCATTTTTGGTACAGATTGGTTTCTTCAGAGTTCATAGCATTTGTCAACCCATTACTAAAATCATGAATTTACCCATTACTAAAATCATGAATTTAACCAGGCTGAACTTTACAATTTCAAAGATAGAAGTAGAGCCAGAGTAGATAAACTTTTGGGGTGGTAGATTTCAAAGTGATTGTTTCACCAATTCCAAAATACTCTCTTGGCACACAGTTAATAAAAGCTAGTAAGATATGTACCTTAAAAGGAGCAAGCTCATCTGGTGTTGCAAGAGACTCCTTTGTATGCAGATAGGGAAACATCTTTAGCAGAGGGGCTAAATGTTTCTCTGCCCAGTAGATTTTTCCTGAGGCTAAATAAATTGAAGTGCTATTATCAAACCCCATACCCCGCAGCATCATTCCAACCTACACTGACAACAAATGTGCAGGAAAGAGATTATTTCTCCATGGTAGACAGCTATGAGCAAGAAAGTACGAGATACATGTGGAATTATGACAACAAAATTAGAATCTAAGATAACCACATTTTCTCCTTTAAAAAAAGGTTTATCGGGAATACCTTACATTCAAAGTTCTAAAGGTCTAAAAAGCAACAAAAGTTATCAAAGTAGATTAACGCCACAGGTTTATCTGGAACACCTTACATTCAAAGTTACAGGTCTAAAAAGCAATAATAGTTATCAAAGTAGATTACCTCCAAAGGGGTTAGTGGGCATTTTCCATCAATCCGATTGAGACCAGGCAGAGTTACACGGCCTTTTCGTTTGAACTTATCTCCCCATCCTTTTTGTCGAATTGAATTCATTTCACTATTTTCAGCCTCTCCCCCATCATACAAACAACATGAGAATGCCACCATGTCCTGCAGGATGAAGAAAGACAGTTGATAACATGATTAATTTTCTTGACCATTAAACATAAGATGAACCAAAAACTTTTAACAATTTACAGAAAATAAGCTCCATTACCTCCTCAAAACGGAGGTGGATCGAAACATACTTTCCACCAGTCCTTGAACTCATCTCAGTCATTCGTTCAACTAGTTTCCTTGCCAAATTTGATATGGGAGAAGAGAACTTCAATGCTTCATAATTAGCAAGGCATCTTAAATGCTGAATAGAAGGTGGGACATTCATTGCTAATCTATTAGCAAATGGAGCTATGCGGATAACCCTGCATAAACCAAAAAGCAAGCAAAAACAACAGAATTAATTTCCAAAAAGAAAATTGATATAGAATGGAAAAAAAAAAAATAGTTCAGTACCTACCCCTGCCTCTGCAGGATAGGATAAACTTCTCCTTTGTAATAACGGACAGGAGCCCAAGCTTGGACACGAAGGGTTGGTATGTTAGCGATGCTGTGATCATATCTCTCCAATACCATCTCAGGTAGCTCTTTAACCACTTTAACATGGCCTTCAAGGGTGGCTATGAAATGATCTTCATCATATATATCACCAAAAGTGCTGCCAAACAAAAGATACTTTTTTATATTTGAATTGAAAGCACAATAAGGAAATTTCACAAGATCATTTAACGCAAGATTATAAAGAGATCATTCTCCTCATGCTGTCTATAAGCTCCAAGTTCTCCTATCACATGACAGGCTTTTCAATAGATGTTATTGGTCATTTAGATGACGACTGCGTATGAACCTGACAACCCCATTTTAGCTCCGGACACATTGAAGTTGGTTAGACATGGTTATACACACTTATCAAGATTAATGAGGCAAGCTTGCTAAACTATAATGCAGTATTGAATCAATTTTCTTCATTGAAAGAACTATTATTTAAAGTTTTAAGAGTCAGGACTTTAATAATATAGTTCCTTTACCTTGGATCCCTCCAAACATTATGAAATTCAAAGTTAGGAATAACGAGAATTGCATTCAAGAGTCCAGCAAGAGCCACGGCATTGCAAATCTGTGAAAAAGCATGTTTTAGTAGGAAGAACAAACTGTATATTCCAGCACATAGGAGATATGTAAAGTTACCAAAAAACACACCATAGATATCTGGTCGCCTTAATGCTCTAGTTTTCAAAGAAAACAAATGAAAATTGAAATATTATAAGAATAATAGGACAAGTAGCATACCGCAGAGCGTTGTTGGTTAAGACCACCATTAACCTCCACAATCAAGTAAACACTAGGGCCAGGGGACTCTGAAATTCAATGGAGAATATATTAGGTGCCAAAAAAAAACTATCAGATAAAGATTTACGACCATTGATTCCAAAACTACCAAACCTTCAATTTCCCACAAGTAAATTTAATAGTTTGTCAAAATTGTAGCAGCCATCTTAATACAAGATTGTGCTGTCTTGAAAATACCTAACTGTAGTCCAGCAGTCGAAGGCGGGCATGGCTTCTGCTCTTTCAGCTTTCTTCTGTATCTCCACACAGAAGACAACTACAGCAAGAAACAACATATCATCTTGGTTAATAGCATTATAGCAATAATTTCACTGCACGTTAAATTCAGCAACAATTGAGGAGCAGAGCACAGTGGCAAAATAACTGAGCAAGTGATAATGGCCATTACAGTAGTACTTGAAAGCAAAATTAGGATCTAAACGTATCCACATCAAAGTTTGACTATCTGCAAATTCCCCGTTTTCATAAACTATCAACTCCTTTTGCTTTCAAAATAAAGATGCCCCATACCAAATTCAAATAAAATTCTTCTACCCATAACTAACTTCCACGTTCAGATATCAGAAAGTTCATATAATTCAGATACTGTACAAGCATTTCTTTAGAGAAACACTGGGAAAAAGAGAAGAACAGCGAGAACTAAGTAACTGTGCTACAATCCTACTGTTTATTTGATCGGAAAACTTTAGGGAAAATTTTGAAATCACAGATTTAAGCTGCAATAGTCTTGTATAAGTAAAGTTTTTGTCCTTTAGCTACAAAATGAAAATCTGAAGTCGAAACATTTTATTGCTTTTACTTTTCATGCTTTACTCTTTTGATGGAGAACGACGCTTTTCCTGCATTTTCCCAGAAACCAAACAAACAGAGAGCAACAAAAAGGGTATTCATCAAAACAAAAAAGGAGAGAAACCCAAGAAGCCAAACCTCAATTGGGGTGGAATTATCAGCCTGAATGTGAGGCCAGAGCAGCTCAAACATTTCGTGACTACGGTACACAGAACCGGGAAGAGGGGTATGACCCACCAGACCAGAGAACGGGCCGACACACATGATAAGCCCAGAGACGTAGAGCAGAGGCAGCACCACCAGTAACCGAAGGAATCGGCGGAGGAGAAGAAATCCGGCGACGACGGAGATGGGTTTGGACCGGAACTTCCGGCGGCAGTGGGAGAGTGTGCTGGAGTGTCGGCGGGGTGACGGTGGTGGGCTGGGTGATGTGCTGCTGCTGCTCTCGCTGCCGTTCCCACCTCCACCACCACCGCCATTGCCATTGTAGTGGTGGTGGTGGTGAGGCTTGGCCTTCATTCCCATGCAATTGAAGTGTGAGAGAATTCCAGAGAGAGTGTGTTAAAAGAAAAGGATGGGTTCTCTGATTCAGAGAGTTGCAGCAAGATTTTTAGGAGAAATAGTATGTCACAGAGAGAGAGAGAGAGAGAGAGAGAGAGAGAGAGAGAGGCTGAGTGGCTTGAATTTGAGTTGAAGCCAAGCCAATGATGGATACAGTTGTGATGGACTTTCCTTCCTTTCTTTTTCAGGTGATGGGGATGGACAAATAGACAAATAGACAATAGAGTGTGTTTTGGGTTTTTTCGCGTAACTAATTAATTAACCTCTCTATTATTAGTAGAGATTTGGCTTTCTTGTTCATTTCTATTCTCAACTAGTCCTACTTTCAATTTTGAATGAAACGTCCTATTCTGTCTGCTTCCCTTTCAAATATCATATGCTATCTATGAGATATGAGGAGGACATCAAAAATTGGGCTCAATGAGATTATCTTTCATTTTTTTTTTTAATTATCAAAAAACTAATCAAATTGTTAAATTACAAGAAATGATTTTCGAACTCAAATATCAAAAGACAGAGTCACTGCATCCGCCAACTAACCTAACTCACATATACTTGTTTGTTAATTTTTGCACACACATGCCAACCGGCTGATGTATAAGAAAATAAGTTAAATTAGTTGGACATGAAAACGTTCTCATTTATTAAATTTGTTTATAAGTTTTAGGGAAAATTTTAGCTATACCACTATATATTTACATGCACATAAAGTTAATAATATTCACTAATTTCTCTTAATGAAATAGTAAAATAGGTCAGGAGCTATGCCACATAAATTGGAATTAAAATTAAATTTTCTTTTTCTTTTTTATATAATATAATATAATATATAAGAAGAGATCTACTTTTGGGTCCTGCTCTAGAATAGTTACAGAAGAGAGTGCATGTTCTTTTTTTTGGACAAGCCACCTAGTTTTTGTTCTGCAAATAATGGAGTGTAGTGAAGTTGATGGCTGCAGCCACCCAAGCCAGCCACCTAAGCCAAGCCGACATGGGATACATGGCAGAAAAATTTAGATACTATATTTTAATTAATTCATTCATATAACAGAGGCGCAAAATAGTTTCAATTCTTCTGGTCGCCTCGCCAGATGGAGAAGGTGAACGGCTGCAACCCAACCCCGTTTACAGGTGCGTCGCCTCAGGTTCGGCCTTTACCACATTCCCACTATACAAACACTTCCATTTTTTAAATCCTATTTTAAAAATTATTTGGACATTTATGCCCTCGTAAGGAACATGTTATTACACATTTAACCACCATGTAATGATTTTTTTTTTTCCTTTTTTGTTCTTTTACTATAATAAGATGAGGGAAGAGGAGAATTGTTGAATTGAATCTCTCCTCCCATCCCATGTACCCAAAAAGAAACAATATACTGAAACAAGTAAAGTGAAAATTGGATCAAGAGTTTGTCATTGTGGAGGCATACCAAAAAAAGCTTATTAAACTGAATGTAGGTGGGCGTGTCTTGGCCTTCTCTTAGTTGAGAGACGTTTCATCAAATATCTTACTTATTTTTTATAAAATTGAAATTCCATAACATTATGATCGAATACTCACTCAAGATTAATGGAATGAAAAGGAAAAAAAATTCTTGGAGTCATTAGGACTAATGCGGCTCCATCACGTGTTGCACAAATGAAATAAATACTACGAAAAATTGGTGACAATAGTACTAAAATTTGGTTTTGTGGTTATCTTCTAACCAACTTATCTTAAAGGGAAAATTGAGTATGCATTAAGAAAGTAGTAGTATATGCATGGCGATATAAGAAAGCATCAAGCGAATGTCAATGAAGAAATGGATAATTTAAGAGTGGTGAAGTATTTTAAAAGCTTGAAAAGTCCCAATCCATTATCCTAATATAAATCTAAGCAAAGTTAACAAACCAATAGATGTAAGGTTACCAAAGAGAGGTAGACACTTCGGTGTGTATGTTCTTCGATCTAAGCATAAATTCTAAATATGTATAGTTATTCCGTAAGTATTAATATCTTGATTAATATTTGCTAAACTCATAAATAATTAAATTAAACTTATTAAATTAAAGAATAATCCAATATATTACGCCTTACAAGTCGCTATAGAGACTTTGGCATTTTTCATAATCTTCTATAAACAATAATGTCTTAGCTCCACTCATGGCAAAATTATCAACTCCACTTATCCCATAATCATGAACTCCATTACCATTCAACTCTAGGCAAAAAAATCCTAAAACTCGATAGATATTCGACGGACGTAGAGCTCTTGCCAGAGTGCCGAAGTCACACGTAGGCTTGAGATGGCCATGCCCCTCCAAGCCGCCATCACCTATATATTCCACCCAAAACTAAGTCCAATTGGAAGTGGGCGAGTGCGACATAGCACTTGGCTTGGCACTTTGACGTGGGTTATAGGGTATACGTATGCTTTCATTCTATCCCTTTCATCCGCATGCCATTCGGGCACTTCCTAATGCAGCCGAGTCCATCGCCATCCAACTGAAAACATTGCCATTCCGGAGACTTTGGAAAAATCCAAAGGAAAGAGAAATTTTTTAAAAGAAGTCAAAATGGATAAAATTACTCTTATTTATTTTTGAATTTTCTAAGGAATTCTTTATATTTGCATGTCTTTGATTTGAAAATTGAGAGATTTTTCTGTCTTTTTTGAAAAAACCTTAACTTTTTTCAAAAATAAATTTTTTTTTATAGCTAAAACCTAAATTTACTATTAAAAGGGAACCTAGTTTTTAAAGGCAACTAAGGTGGTTCATTATCTCACTAGGCAGGCAGGCAGGCAACTTGTTTGGCCCAAAAAAATTCGAACCACAAACATAACCTGAAGGACCGCTAAATAATACCCAGATAAAGATGAAAAGCATAAAGCATACTGGTTGGGACCATTTGGAAGCTTACATAACTTCAACAACAAGGAGATGGTGATGCCCATTACTAGAATTTTGAGTCGACATATGAGTTTTTTTCTTTCTTCTCAATTTGGGCAGAAGGGATTCAAACTTCAAATAGAGTACCACTAAATCAAGAGCTAATTGATTAGTAACAGCAAGTGTATATTTGAATTTCTAAAACGACTTGTTTTACCAATTAAAAATAAGAAATGAAAAATGCACCCCCGAAAATTTAAAAAATGTTTTAAAAGAATCTTGATCAATAAAGATAAATTGGGAAGAAACATTATTATTAGAAAAATTATTGGATTTCTATATCATACAAAATAAATGTTTTCAATTTGTTAAAATCAACCTTTTTTCCAATGTTTAACAGAGAATAAACCCTTTATAGTTTAGGGGTTGTTTTTTTGTTGGTTGTAAAGCAGTGGTACTCTTTTTTCTTGACCGAATTTTCCTCCATTTTAGAAGACTTTTTAAGACAAAGTTTTAATAAGGCCACACTTATTGCATCACCCGATTTTAGGTTTATGTTCTTTTGTTTTTTGTTTTCAAGTCCCTCATGATTTGGTTCAGGTAGTCAACTTCTTAAATGAATGTGCTTTCCAGCAGCCAATTTCTTAGGAGGATTGTGCTTGTGTCCTGCCTTTCATGATGATTTTGGTGTTCAGAATTGTTCACTTCAACCAAAAAAAAAAAAATCAACCTTATTTCTTTTCAAGAAAAGTTCTTTGAAATACTAGTTGGTTCATAAGGGTAGAATGGTCATATAAGAAAACAGGGTGCCACGGATGTGGTGGTGGCATCCCATCACGTGGGAACTATGAATTCGTTAAAAGACCAAAAAGGTTAAAAGAAACGAAGAGTACCGAAAACTCTCCGAGACATGCGGTTCGTCCGCTTTATCAGGGATGGACGGAGTCGCACTTACGATATTACCCCCCCTAATCCAATAGTGCTTTTAAGCTTTGTGATGGTATTTCAGTAAACTGATGCAAGTTAATCTCTTAAATTAATTCCAATCAAATGGGTTTATTAGGTGTGCGATCCCTATAAAATCTGCAGTTGTGCAATGCCAGATGGATTTCAGCAAAACAAGATATGCTGATTTTATATTCTAATCATCCACACATTGTGTTGTAATTTGTGAGTGTCACTAAAGTTAACAATCTTAGAAATTGAATAAAAAAAGTGCCCTTGCAACATTCCAACTTGCTAGGGTTTGGGTTAACTTAAGCCCCATGATCTTTGCATTGTGAACATTCTTTTTAAAAGAAAACGAACAATACAAGCATTACAAGTGTGTATATAGGGCAATTGCTAAGTGCAAACACAATTCTTATTCATTCTCGATCTTAATTTCATAGGATGTTAGAATGTACATCTTCGATTCAAGTTAGTTTATGATTGAATTTTGATCTTACATTGTAATGAGAATGAAGTATCATTGAACCCAAAACCATTATTGGACTCATATAAACTTTGACAAACTATTCTGTACAAAGTTGAAACAAAGTGAGTTTGACATATTGCATAACTTTAGGGAAACAATGTGCAAGGTTTAATGATATAGTTAGTTAAGGTTTTGCCCAACTAAACAAGCATAAAGTGATTTAGCTCTATCTTTCCAAATCGAAAAGGAAGTTTAAGGTGATTGGATAGGATGCAATCCCACCCCTTGAAGACCAAATTACAATTTGTTGTATTTATAGTTTTGACTCGATTTTTGTTGCTTTAGGGCCTGTTTCAATTTTAGTTTTAGTTTTTTTAGTTCTTATTTTTTTGGCGCTAGAGTATAGAGGAAAAAGAAGGAGAATGAAAATGTGGATGAGACTGAAGATGAAGTTTACGATTTGAACTTACTTGCACTGACCAAGCTAAACGACATGAATAAAATTATTAACATTGAATTACAGCAAACAAAAATGTAAATTCAACCAGCCATCCTTGAATTACAACCGACATCAAAGTGGTAAATCAAACATGCTAACATGGAAATTCCAGGTAAAACCAAATGCACCAAGAAATGGTCCATCAATGTCTTATCTTTACTGTTTGGAGAAGTTTCCAGCTTCTTGCATTAATAGCTCTCCATCAACTATGTGATAATAAAAAACTTGAATGTTCCGAATACGCAATGACAAAACTTAGGTGTGGAGTTTTGCTGGTGGGGCTAAGTTTGCTATTAGCCATGGATGCATAAACTGGAAAGCTGGTTAGGGAGACAAATAAATCTGCTGCGTCAGTACAGAGAATTCATCACCTCATTGAAGAGCTCTTTAAGTTAGATACAAATCTAAATGCCTTTGTCGTGTCTTCAGACGTCCTACCATCCATTTTTTCGACAGCGATGTCCTTTTGAACTAGCTAGCGCTCAAGATATTTATCCTTTGATTAGGTTTTCATGTTTGTTAGTTTGAGAGAACACAAGTTTTCAAAACAAGTAATGCCAAATTAACATGGCATTGTTCCCTTGGTTTATGTACCATGGTTGATTTTTTCAACGGAATCATATCTTTAAATTGCAAATTTGTTTTATTGACTTTATTTCATGAAAATATTTTTTAAAAACATTCTTTGAAAAGATTACCGGACGAGCCCTTAACAACTGACAAATCCTAAGCTATGCAATTCCTAATGTCAATGTGCCCTACCAAACCAATGCCAATGTCAACTATACTTAGGATCAAACCAATACGGCGGTGTTGTAGTTTTCAGTTGGTTAATGACAATCCTTACTCTACTTTGATGAAAACAATCTGGGGGAGGAGTTGGTTTTCAGTTGGTTGGTTGGGCGGCTCATATAAATAACAGCAGCATATATATATGTATTGTTAATGTCACATTCATAAATTTTGTAGAGCCAGAATTGGAACACTAAAGTCAGGCAAGCCTCTCTCCTGGAGCCACCCCCTTGGGGTAATAATCGGGCCTACCCCCCCTCCTGGTTATGTTGTGGAGAGGTTTTCCCTCCCAACTTTTGTTGGGTTTTGTCTGATCCTTGCTTTTGCAAGGTTTTGTTTCATCCCTATTTATCTAGGGTTTGTGTCTCAGCCTTTTGGTGCTGGTTTTTGGAAGATCTTGATAGATCTGCTGCTTTTGTGGTAGATATCGTGTAAATCTCTCTGTATTGGAGGTAGAGCTGTTGAATTTGGTGGATCTACAATCTATTGTGCTTGAGGATCAGGTGGGGATTAGAAGATACTGTGATATTTTGTGGAATGTCCTAGTGGAAGATGAGCGGTTATGCCCTCCACTTTTAAGGTGTTTCTTGTCCCATGATGTTTGAGAGTTTATTTATGCTTCGATCTTCTTGAAGCACTGGTTGTTGTAGGAATTTGAGTCCTCCTCATCTGTAACTCCATGTTAACTGGGATTCAAGATGTATGTATGTTCTCACTGTTTTGTATGCTTAGTTGGTTATGTTTTTACAGTTTATGTATTGCAAAAACCTCCTTTTGGGGCTGTGTTCTTACTGTTGTAATATGGGTTTTTGCCCAGTTTTCAATTAAATCTCTACTGTTTCGCAAAAAAAAAAAAAAAAAAGGGGGCCAGGCAAGCCTTATTAAAAAGCACCTAAATTTGTACACGGGTTCCAACAAAGCTCCATGGTTAATAATCTTGGCTAGGTACTGTAAGATACCTACCCAGTGCACTATATTGGGCTGAGCCCTAGGATTAATGATCTGCAAAGCCCACAAACACCACATCCCAAACCTAGCCCAGCCAAGCAAAAGGGATGCTTTTTTGTTATACAAGCGATATTGAGAGAATGGGGAATCGAACCTAAGATCTCAGGTGCAGGGGCACATGTATTGAGTAACTTAGTCAAGTCTAAGTACCAAATAGCTCCCAAGTAATTCTCGAGTTACCAGTCATGGCGGTGTTACAGTCACACTTGAAAATTTGCTCGAGGTTTAAGGGGTTTTCAAGGATGCAGGACAGATGGACCTCCAACAGAGAAAGCAGAACTGTAAAACTGTCCTTGATATATCATCCTTTCAATATTATTCAAATGCATCTATTACAGTCACCTGTTATCTCGGTTTAACTGGAGAGTTAATATCGTCAACTAAACTGACGCAGATAATCCTCACAAGTTAATAATAAGGTACATATCATAAAAAAGAAAAACAGAAAAAAGACCTCACATGAAGAAGTAGATCAATTTCTTCAGTTTGATGGTAATGCTGTGTCTGTTGTCCCAAAAGCCCCAACCCTATCTCGAGGAATCAGGCGTAGTTCGGAACCATGCTTGAGGAACACATTGCCTGAGAAAGCCAGTGAAAAATTTATGTGAAACCAAGGATATAAGCCATTCTATAATAATGCTGAATTCAATGCCATAATTATGCTAATAACAGTTTGCCATCTGTTGGGAGGTGCACAGAAAAATAGCGCTCATTAGCAATTTTTTTTATACATCTCCATGGACATATATCATAGCATTAAACTAAAGCAATCAAAGCATTAAACTAAAGCAATCATAGCATTAAACTAAAGCACCATTAAACTGTCCTCATATAAAGAATCCATAGATTCCTTTTCATACCCTTTTAGTTTTCAAGTAATTTACCAATAAACTTAAACTTAAGTCTAGGATGATAGATTTTAATTTCTATATTAAGGTGTGCCAATGGGTCCCATTTCATGTGTAAAGAATGAAAAAGAAGCAACAGCCCCAGTGCAGAAGCTAGTAGCAAAAACTATCATGTCAGTATTTCCACCATTCCCTTTTTCTTAATTATAAAGCATACACTTTCTTTTCTGGTAAAAATTGGATGGGGAAAAGAAATAAAGCGGTAAAGGTAAAACATTGGCATACCTGCACTTTGCTGAGGATTGATTCCAACACCATCTGCACAATAACAATCAACAAGTGAGAACTAATAGAATGGTGACAATCAACAAGCATTGGCATACCTGCACTTTTCCCTTACTTATATCAAATTAGGAGATAAGGGGTTTTTCATTAAAAAAGTTTCACTGTTTATCAAATTAAATTTCAATTGTCTAAAGATTGGATAGTACCAATGTCAATTTCTGATTGGATCTAAGGATAGGGGAAAAACACACAGTTGTTTAACTAATAACACTGTTGTCCTGGAAGGGAAGAGGACTGGAGATATCGGTATGTTTTGGCAAAATGGTTTTGGATATTCTTTACGAGTTCTAGAGGATACCGTAGACTGCCTTCAAGTGAACTTTACATGAGCTTAGTCACATAGAAAATGATGATGGACCAGTTCCTAATATCAAAAATTCCTAGAATGTCATCTGCAATTCAAATTCCCCCTTTTTGCTTAAATTCTCTCAGCTCCATCCTTTTCCATTCTTCCCTTGGTTCAAAGTTTTCAATTTTGATTTCGAAATTTGCATCACTTACGATGCTCTACAAGAATTAGAAGTCCAAGCTCTCAATTAAAGAGTACAACTTCTGTTTTCATAGAGATCTAATCTCACACTGAATCATAAAAAGGGATTCCCAATTCCGGAAACCATAAACCCTAATTCGATCAAGCAATGAAATTTCCAATCATACCCAAATCATCGATTAAAAAAAAATACATACTTTACGAGACGAAAAAGAAATCAATACCAATTTGCAAACCGATGATCAATTAGAAAATCACAGACTTAACGAGACAAAAATGAAATCAATAGCAACATGCAAAAGCCCAGGAATGAAATACCGTTGGTGATAATAGCGCTGGTTTGGGGAGGAACTTTGAATTCTTCAGCTGCGTATTTCAGAACGGCGGTGAAAGGGGCTGCCTCAGGAACGCTAAATCTAAAAAGAAAAAAAACAAAAAGAAAAAGTTGAGAAATTTCATCAAATTATTGTAAACCGAGAAGCAGAAAAGAAGTTAACGAAGGGGAATTGAAAATATAAATCGAGGGTTATACGAACACTTTGAAGGGGAGCTTTGGATCGGAGGTTAGAGTGACTTTGAAGGACACCTTTCCACCACCCGCCATTTTTTATTTTTCTCGTTGTCTGCGTGTTAAGGAGCGGTCTTGTATATATACATATGGACAAAACCCACTTCGTTCTCGTTCGTATTTCTAACGATGGGGAGGATATGTTTTGTGATTTTATGTTTTTTTTTAATATAAAAATTATCTGTTGGGAAATGATTTTATTTTTTGATGCAAGGATATTGGAGGAGGGGATTTTCTCACTTATACACTGTCAATGTATCATGAAAGTTTGAACATGAAACTACTAGTCTGTAAATTAAAGTTCTTTTTATTAGATTAGACCCCGTTGACTATCCACTGGGAAATAATATAAAAGCTTCAACTAATAAAAAATTATTGTGTGTATTTTGAGAATTATTATGTTGGGTTGATAAAACCGTTCAAACTAATTCAATTGTTTTGGTTCGAATTTTATACACACAAAAAAATATTGTGATTTAGACCGGACAGATCAAACTACAATTATTTTGATTCAATTTAATTTGACCTATTTGGAAACCCCTAAACCAAACTAAATTGCCTATATTGATTTTATTGTTTGTTTTTATAATTGGCATTTTCTTATTGGTTAATCATCTACTATTATGTTTCATCTCACAAATTAATATTTAATTTTGAAAGCTAAAACATCTAAACCGTTCAATTTTCAATATGAAATTCCCTTTTACCGATTGATTTGGTTATTTTCTTTAATAAGGAATTAAATAAATACGAGGCCTCAATCGGAACCATGATGCTAATTTGAGGCCTAAACCAAATTAATATGAACCATGATATTACCTTGGTTTGGTTTATGTTTTGATTTAACCCAAACCGGAATGCTTTGTACTTGATTAAACAGTGTGTGGCCCTATAAGTAAGGAGCAACAAGCATATTAATAGCCCAAGCAATGGTGATATACGTTTTGAATTATAAAGGGCCATACCAGCTTTGCTATACAATATTTTACACGTAGTGCTGATCCAAATTAAGTCAGATGGCATACATGGATTGGGTTGAGCCAGTTCATTAGACCCAACTTGATCAAAACCAGTTCAAGAAGGGAGAGAGGAGAAAAGGAAAGTGTGTAAATCAAGCCAACTGCATTCATTAGTATCCCTCCTCTCAAGGAAAGAATAAAATGAATAACTTCATATGTACAACCAATGTGGACAATTCTTTGACAGAGATTAATACATTCTTTTCAAGTGCTGCTCTGTAAGTTCAAAAGGGATATAAAACAAACACACCTCTAAACTTCATGGGGAAAAGAAAAGAAAAAAAAAAAAAAAACCCTTTTCTCAAAAACTAATCCATAATTAATCATCACCATCAGTGCAAGCATCACAGTCCATCTCATTGACTTTCAACCTTTTGATCCATTAGATCTACAGACAAGCTTGTGGTTATGATATGTGCACACTGGTTGCTTCCTGCATATACATAAACCAAAACAAATGTCATCGACTGCGCAGCAAGCAAAAAGGTCAAATACAGATTGCTCAGACATTGATCAATTGTCATCTGCAATGCATGCACAATGCACAGAAGGGGTAAAATTTGAGTGCTTTGAGGGCTTTAAATTAGGCAGGAGCTAGATTCAAACTGCATTAATTGCTTAAGCGTATTCTTATTTGAATGTATCGTGCAGATATCTAGCAAGAGAACATTACCCCAAGAGAGATTCAAAACAGCTTCAGTGTCTAAAACGAGTTCATGAACAAACCTGCTTGAGCAGAATGCAACCACATAATCTGTGCCAGAGCAAGTAAAGATACTGGTTGGATCATCATAAACATAACTATAGGCAGCAGGGCATGCTTCTTTGAACATCTTGGAATAATATGTGGGTTTGCATGTAACAGGGTTGCCAAAAACCCCTCTGCAACAATACTCATCAGTGTTGAACACATCACAGGCGCTCCTGCATCCAACAGTCTTCCCATTTGCTTTGACAGAGAGCACATATGGGCAATTGGGCCTCAGGTCCCCATCGCAACCCGAAACACTGCAATTTCCCGTACCATTCAGAGGTATCACAACCATTGGCAAGTTGAACCCATCAACAAGGCTAACATCATAAATTAATATTTAATTCTAAAAGCTAAAACCCCTAAACCGTTCAATTTTCAATGTGAAGTTCCCTTTTACCGATTGATTTGGTTATTTTCCTTCATAAGCAATTAAACAAATACAAGGCCTCAATCGGAACCATGATGCTAATTTGAGGCCCAAACCGAATCAATATGAACCATGACATTACATTGGTTTGGTTTATGTTTCAGATTTAGCCCAAACCGGAATGCTTTGTACTTGATTAAACAGCCAGTGGCCTTATTAATAAGGAGCAACAAGCATATTAATAGCCCAAGCAATGATGATATACTTTTTGCATTACAAAGGGCCATACCAGCTTTGCTATACAATATTTTACACATAGTGCTGATCCAAATTAAGTCAGATAGCATACATGGATTGGGGTTGAGACAGTTGATTAGACCCAACTGCATTCATTATTTTCCCTCTTCTGAAGGAAAGAGTAAAATGAATAACTTCATATGTACAACCAGTATGGACAATTCTTACATTCTTTTCAGGTGCTGCTCTGTAAGTTCATAGGGGATGTAAAACAAACACACCTCTAAGCTTCATGGGGAAAAAAAAAAAAACCCTTTTCTCAAAAAATAATCCATAAATTAATCATCACCATCAGTGCAAGCATCCCAGTCCATCTCATTGACTTTAAACCTTTTGATCCATTAGAACTACAGACAAGATTGTGGTTATGATATGTGCACACTGGTTGCTTCCTGCATATACATAAACAAAAACAAATGTCATAGACTGCACAGCAAGCAAAAAGGTCAAATACAGATTGCTCAGACATTGATCAATTGTCATCTGCAATGCATGCACAATGCACAGAAGGGGGTAAAATTTGAGTGCTGTGAGGGCTTTAAATTAGGCAGGAGCTAGATTCTAACTGCATTAATTGCTTAAGTGTATTCTTATTCGAATGTATCGTGCATATATCTAGCATATATTCAAAACAGCTTTAGTGTCTAAAATGAGTTCATGAACAAACCTGCTTGAGCAGAATGCAACCACATAATCTGTGCCAGAGCAAGTAAAGATACTGGTTGGATCATCATAAGCATAACTATAGGCAGTAGGGCATGCTTCTTTGAACATCTTGGAATAATATGTGGGTTTGCATGTAACAGGGTTGCCAAAAACCCCTCTGCAACAATACTCATCAGTGTTGAACACGTCACAGGCGCTCCTACATCCAACAGTCTTCCCATTTGCTTTGACAGAGAGCACAGATGGGCAACTGGACCTCAGGTCCCCATCGCAACCCGAAACACTGCAATTTCCCGTACCATTCAGAGGTGTCACAACCATTGGCAAGTTGAACCCATCAACAAGGCTAACATCATAAAAGTCTAGAGCTGCCAATGTAAATTCGGCAAGTGTTGCTGGCGTCTTTCCTGAAGCTCCACACTTGAGGGTGCCGCCACAGTCTCCGGTCTGGCATGAAGTGTTGCCATTTTTGTTGTCGAAGTTGCAGCCCGTTCGACCCCATATCCTGCCAGACCAGCTGACTGGGGCAGTGAATATGACTGACTGGCCCTGTTTTAGCATAAAACCACCACCATTAAAGCTCTCCCCTGGGGTCACTGCAGGCCAGACTGTCTCCTTGCAATTGTTTATTATGGTGAAAATTCTAGCAGACTCTGATAACTTTGGTCCTGAAAAAACCAAGAAGTCAATTGCTTCTAAACTTGATAACAAATGATGGTGCACAAATGAGCTAAAAGGGTTAATAGTTTTGGCCATTATGAGTTTCCTCTAAGGTTAATGGTTTATCTACATGTAAAAAGTATGTATGTTTCTCATCAATGTCATTATCCATACGCAATTCTAAGAGAAAGATTAAACCACAAAGATTGCTATGATAAGAATACCTGATGAAATAGCCATAAAAACCAATAAAACTGGTAAGAACACATTGAGATGCGCTGCCATTTTTCTTACCAACTCTCTCTCCTCTCTCTCTCTCCCTTTCTTTCTTTGTCTATCTCACTTTAAGAGGACTGGTTTAGATGAACCATGAATGAATTGCTCTTGTACAGTTTACAACATCCACATATAAAACAAGAGGGTGAAGAAGAATACGTGTGGAGAAAGGACTAGTAAAACCAAAGCAGTAGCAGCAATTCAACGGAAGCTTTATTGGCAATGCTAGCTAATCTGATTCCTTTCCTAATCCTTTCCTGCAAGTTTATCAAGGTTCCCTATACTTGTTTCTACTTTTCGTTTCCCATAAATTTTTTGGACCCGCATCAAAGTTTAAATTAATCTGAAAAATCCCCATTTGCAGAAACTATTGATACCTATTTCACTTTTGGTACAAAAAAAACTATCAACTCCTTTACTTTACTTTCAAAAGAAAGACACCATTTTTAAAAGATTTAACTTCCGTGATCAGAAACCTTATTTCAGAATTCAGATTCCTTCCACATGTTACTACTGGAACTGGCCAACAGTTTCCTTAAGGACAGGTGGAAAGGAAAAGGAAAACAGGAAAAAATTAATGAGCAATTGTCCTACTGTTTGTTTGATCAGAAAACTGAAGGTAAAATTTGACATTAATAAAGGTTTAAGCTGCCATAGGCATGGTTTAGTAAAGTTTTGTCTTTTATCTTTTTTCCTTCTTTAAAAAAAAAAAAAAAATCTATGCCAATTCTTCAACCTCACCAAATTGGAAATCTGAAATTGAATGTCTTTTCATGTTTTTCTTTCTTGGTGAATGATTATTTTCCTGCAAAAAACAACACTAAAAACAGAAAATGAGAGAAACCCAAGAAGCAAGACCTCAGCTGGAGTTGAATATCAGCTTGAATCGGCGGAGGAGAATGGCGCTGTCGAGGACTGAGATAGGCTTGGAGCCGCAGCTTCCGGCGGCAAGAGTTTAAATGAGGGAGACGACAGATGTTTAATTGGGCCATGCTGATTTTAAATGGGCCAAGCTCATGTTTATTTGGCCCGTTCCAATTAAATTCGGGTCATGTTGATATAAAATGGGCTAGGTTGGTGCTGTTGCCCTAGGCCTAAATTATTGGAGAAACCATCAATATTGGGTTTGGGCTTGAGCCCAATACACTTTCTTTTTTTCCTTTTTTACACTTTTTATAGCGATTTAGCTCAATCACGGTAGAAGAAATTTTTTTTTACAAATGATAATTTATTTTAAACTAATCTCAACTACGATGAGAGGGATTTGAACTCAGGTGCAGAATGGGGATCACATCCACTCTAATCAACTTCGCTAAGCCTATATTTGCAACCGAATCATTTCTTTAGTGTTTCATTTTTTTGAACTTGCATTTACACACTTTCTACATCTAACAAGCACCCGAAATGAAAAAAAAAAAAAAAACAATTTTATACTTGAATTTCTTGCTTCTTATAATATTGTGAAGCCAAAATCATCAACATAAAACCAATATTACACCCACATTCTAATTCCTATATCTCTAACCTCCTAACAACATTCAGCATTTCATTAAAATAACAAACTAACAATCTAATGATATAATAGGTTGATATCAATGATATGTATGAAGAAACATAATAGTAAATGGTGAAGAAACACATATTTAATTACAGCGTGATTTCATTCAGTACAAGATTACATTGTTTATAATTAAAAATCAAATCAAACTTTTAAGATTGATTTATTCTTTGGCAGCTGGAAAAGGGAGAGCTTCTTCATATATTTGGAGGTCTCTGATTTGGGGTCGTGAGTTGCTCTTGAGTGGGTTAAGGAAGAGGATTGGAGATGGACAAGAAACACTAGTCTATGGTGATGCTTGGATTCCCAGACCAAACTCTTTCCGCCCTATTTCCCCTCAAGTGTTGGATCAAGAAACTAAAGTAAGTGATTTTATTTTTCCTACTGGGAATTGGAATGTTGATTTACTAAATTTGTGTTTTTATGAGGAAGATGTTAAGGCTATTACATCTATCCTTTGAGTGTTAATTATCACAAAGATCGATGGATGTGGCATTATACTACTAATGGAATTTATTCTGTGAAAAGTGGATACAGGCTGGAGATGTCAAAGAAAAAGGATTGCAGTGGGGCTGTTAGATCTTCTTCGGAACCAAGAGTTCAAAATGCTTTCTGGAGGAAAGTTTGGTCCCAACAGGTACCACAAAAAATCTTATATTTTACTTGGAGAGCTATTAAGAATTATCTTCCCTGTAGATCTAATCTGTTGAAAAGGAAAATAATTTCTGAGGACTCTTGCCCCATCTGTAATGTGAATTCTGAGAGTGTAATTCATGCTTTGTGGAGTTGTCCTAATGCCCAAAAAGTTTGGAAGAAAGTGTTGTTTATGGGGGTTTTCACAGGGATAAAATTTTCCAACTATGGGGACTTGTTTGAAATTGCCACTATGTATCTTTCGAGGTATGAAATGCGATTGTTTTTATATGTCTGTTGGAGTTTATGGCAAAACAGAAACAAAGCTATTATTGAGGGTCGTTATTGTGCACAAGATGTGATTTTTAACAGAGCCCATCACTTGGCTGGTGAATATGGAAGTCTTGTAGAAGGGGAACCTAAATTATTTGTAGAGAAACCAACTAAATGGTCTCCTCCTCCAGCTGGTAAATATAAACTAAATGTTGATGCTGCTTTTATTCCCGAAACAGGTGTGGGTGGAATTGGCGCTGTTGTTAGAAATGACAAAGGGGAAGTGATGGCGGCTATGGCCCTTCCTCTTGCCAGAGCCACCTCATCTAAACATGCGGAGATCATGGTGTTTCTTTTCGGGATGAAATTTGCTTGGGATGCTGGTTTTCTTCCATTTTAATTGAATCTGATTCACAAGGGGTGGTAAATGATGTAAAGAAGGACGAAGAAGAGTCTTGGGCATCAGATGGGCATCTTATTGATGATATTAAGAGGAGTCTGCAACACTTTGAAGATGTTATTATCTCTTTTAGTCCAAGAGGGGTTAACCAAGTAGTGCATTTTCTAGCAAAGCATGCTCTTAATTGTAATACTATGGTAACTTGGATTGAAGAGGTTCCCTTCTGGCTAGAATCAATTGTAAACGATGACATGGTTGTATCCTCTTAATTGTTATCAATGAGTTCTTCTTTCGCAAAAAAAAAAATGATTGATTGATTTTTGTCGGTTTGAACAATGTGATCGGTTTCTTTTTTCTCACCCTTACAATTAAAGGAACATATATTTTCTCAACGTCCAAACAAATCCAAAACTATGCAAAATGTTCTTTAGGAAAATGAGATAACGATACATGTCTAAGCATATGAACCAAGTCAAAAGGTTGGTTATTTAGTTGCTTTTTTTAAATCCTTTTGGAAGCTCCTTGGCCCCAACTTGTAGTCACTCCAAAGTGTCTATTATTCTTAAAGTTTTGCATATGCAGGGTGGGGTTAGACTTTAGGCCTAGACCTACTCGGGCCACTCCCTTTAAACAGGTAGTAGTTAGGTAATCACTCACCAATATCATAATCTAGTACATATGATGAAAATGACCATCCAAGTTTACAAAAAAAAAAAAAAATGATTTTTGGGTCTTAAAATAAATTCTTAAATAGAAAGATTTTTAAGACCATTCATCTGAATTATTACATGACTTAAAGAGAAATAAGGCAAAAGTTTTGAATCTTTATTCTATTTGGATTGTTATATGCTCATTGACTTTGTTTAGTGGTTCGGTTTGGACTGAATTGAAATTGAGTCCAAACTAGTTATAATGAATCTCATTCTTTTAAATCTAAATGAGACCTATCGCTATATTGAACTATTGTCAAATTTAATAAGTATAATCCTAATTTGATTGAAATAGTTAACTTCATGCCAAACTGCTAAACAAGTGCTTGAAGTAATGAGTCCAAGGGTAGGTAGAAAGTGTCAAACAAAGTAGGGCAAATATTCAGATATGCTCATATTATTATTATTCTCCAATATAGAGGTACTTATACAAGTAAAAAAATGTGTTAACCCTAAATAAAATAGGAAATATATCTAAATTACAATAGAAAATAAATATAAATTACAATAGAAAATAAATCTCAATTATAATATGACTAGATAAATGGTAAGTAACTAAAATCCTAACATAGTAAGGAATCAAAATCCTAACTAAGTAAGGACTCACCAACACTCCTCCTCAAGTTGGGCAAAGATATTTCGTAGGCACAACTTGACAAGTGAGTCACAGAACACCATACTTGAGAAGCACCAATTGTAGAAAAGGTCTTTTAGTCAACCACGAGTGAAACAAGTGACAAACTAAAGCAAAGTTTGCAGCGGAAACACAAGAGCAAACCCTAAAAAATAGGGCACATAGCAGAACACAGAAACCCTGTGAGCACGGCAATAGGTAAGGCAGAACACAGAAACCCTGTGAGCACAGTAGTAGATAAGGCATAACACAGAAACCCTGTGAGCACGGCAACAGATAAGGCATAACATAAACTCTGTGAGCACGGCAGTAGGCAGAACACAAACCCTGTGAGCACAGCAGTAGATAAGGCAAAACACAGAAACCCTGTGAGCACGGTAACAGATAAGGCATAACACAGAAACCCTGTGAGCACGGTAACAGATAAGGCATAACACAGAAACCCTATGAGCACGGCAGTAGATAAGACAGAACACAAAAACCCTGTGAGCATGGCAGTAGATAAGGCAGAACACAGAAACCCTGTGAGCATGGCAATATGTAAGGCAGAACACCGAAACCTTGTGAGCACAGCAGTAGATTAAGCAGAACACAGAAATCCTGTAAGCACAGCAGTAGGTAAGGCAGAAGCAAAGGCAAAGGGCAAGGCCACAGCAACAACGACAATGACCACATCAACGGAAAGCGAAGCAAGCAAAGGCAACATCAACGGTGGCAACATTGACCACAACAGAAACACACAAGCAAAGGCATGAGCAACAATACTGGCACCATAACAGGCAGGAGTAACAATACTGTTACCAAACAACAGCAATACAAGGCATTGGCACCAGCAATAGCAATAAGGCAAGGACATAACAAGCATCATCAACAGTAATCAACATTGTCTCCAACAAGAGTCATAATAGGCAAGAGCAATAACATTGTCCCTAGTAAGAGACATAATAGGGATGAGCAACGGTATTGGCACTAGCAAAGGACATAGTAGTTAGCAACAATAACAATGACAAATACTTCCATTATCGCAGAGACAACTTCTCTTCACTCCCACTCTCCCCCTGAAGAAAAGGGGTCGTCGGAACTATAAGAAAAGTGGCACTTAAGAAACAGAAGCTGACTGATGCTAAGATGTAGAAGAATCAACCATGGCAGATAGGTAGATGAATTGCAGCGGAATAGATGAGCAGTGGTGTCACTCCCCCTCAAATTCGATGATGTATGGAGTCGAGATTTGGAGAAAGCAACACTGAAAAATAAAGTTGCAGCACCCAAATGAAGTTGCATCTATCTCCCCATCAAATCTAACACTGGTAAATGGTCGAGATTTGAAAGAAGAGAAATTGAAATAATAGTAAAGAGACTCAAACATGCCAGTCTCGTGGCAGAAACAAATGCAAGAGGGGAAGGTGGTAGCATACAGCTGTCTCATGAAGAAAAAACTTCAGAAAAGGAGAATAGTAAGGGAGGAAACCCAGCAAATCATGAACATAGACAAAGACAAAGACAAAGATAAAGTGCTCAAACTGAGAAGCGAAAAGGCAACTCAAGAGAGTTGCCGAAAAAGACAGAGACCGGCAGAACAGTCAAATGAAAGGCTCGACGAGCGGTGACGAGGCTCACGGAGTAAAGAGGCTTCTTATGAAGTTTCAAAGATAGAGAAGCTGAGACATGAAGAAAGACAATAAGATGAAGACCCATGATGGGTTAAGAATAAGGAGTGCCAACGACTCTCAATTTGGCAGAAGTTATCACAGGTTAGGAACCTAGCTCTGATACCATGTCAAACAAAGTAGGGCAAATTGTAAGAACCCAAACCAAAATATCTAAAAATTAAGATTTCTTTATTCTAGCCAAAAGACGATATTGCCCCCGCATATTTTAATAGGGAAAAATTTGACTTTTTGATCGGAAAGGAATTTGGGAATTCCGTCTGCACCGTTGCGTAGAGCACGGCGAAACGAGTCCGTAGACACGGAGTAGACCCAAATCGGAGTTTTAACGAAGAAAATACAATCAAAACATCGCGAAGGGCAAAATGGTAATTTGCACAAAAGTCAGATTTTTATCCCTGTTTCTCTCTCTCCCCGCGTCAGCTCTCTCTCTCTCCTTCCTCTCTCTCCCGCGCGCGACCAGCTAGCCCCCCTCCCTTCCAGTCGCTCCCGTCGCCACCTCAGGGCGGCTCGATCTCCGGCAAGGGCACCGTCACCTCCGCCTCGGTCTCGCCGATCTTCCCCGACCAGTCGCCGGCCGTGGGACGCCTGGAAACGATCGGAAACTGCAGATTTCCGACGGAAGTCACCCGAACTTCTCTCCTCTCGATCTCCTCCGTTTCTCAACCAAATCAGTCGAGTGAGGCACCAGGAGTCCAGCTAATCCACAGGAGGGACCTTCGAGAGGTCCAGCTAACTCGGACCAGCAGTGAGTGGACTTTTCTTTCTTAAAAGGATTTTATAATTATATTTTATATTTGATCTTGAATAAGTGTTTTAGCATGAATTTTATTATGCAAATACTGTTATTTTTATGAAAATTAGTTAAGCAACAGATTTGAGATTTTTGAGCCAAAACAATAGTTTAGCTCAGAGTTAACAGAATTCAGAGGACATCAGATTTTATCAGAAATAGTGATTTTAGACCACCATGTACCCACCCTACAGTTGGTGATTACCCAGAATTGGACCGATGTCGACAGACGTCCGGTCCGATTTCAGTTAGTCAGTGCACTTGACTTGCCTCACGAGTTCCGGGGACGCTCGGACCGTGAGTGCCAGGATTTGCGGCTCGGCAAACTTGGTGTCCCGAGACCTGCCAGGATTGTGGCTCGGCTGACTCTGTGTCCCCGAGACCTGCCAGGATTGCGGATCAGGCTGACTACGGTCCCCTGTATCCTGCCTGAGCGACTCGAGCTGACTTGGTGTCATCGAGGATCTGCCGGCAGATCAGGCTAATCATAGTCCCCTGATTTCGCTAGTTTGCGGCTCGGGTAGCCTGTGTGACGCCCGAGACCTGCCAGGGAATTGACGGTTATCAGGGGTACAATTAGGTGGCAGTTTTAAAGGATTTTAAAGCTTTTAATGCAATTATTGTTTACTCATTTTTATTAGTAAATTCATTTGAGTTATACTGATATATCTTTGTTTAGTATGTGATTATAATCATGTTATCTATATTTATTTGAATATCTCGAATTGATTATGATCAGATTTTAGTTCTTATATCCCTATGTTTTTAAACGGGGGTTATTATGTTCTCAAATGTTTTCACGAGCATTATTTTTATCCACTCACACTTTTAAACTTGTTTTTCGCCCACAGGCCGTAGAAGAACGAAGGAAACCACCCGGGCCATCAGCTTAGCTCCCGACCCACCACCAAAGTGTAGGATTTCGTTGTAACTTTGTCTTCATCCTATAATTTGTATAAACATGCTCTGATATCCTGTTGAACATGAGAAACTGAGGTTGTGATCTGTGTGTTGAATTAGTCTGGCCGTTGGTAGGATTTTTGAGACTGTTTGACAGGTGGAAGATTTTGGTTTTGGTTAAAATACAGGGGAGACTCTGCCGAATTTTCGGCAGAAGTCTAAGAGAATTTTAAAGATAAATTGAAGTAAGAAGGGTAAAAAGGTCATTTTTGCCCGACATTTGCCAGGTGTCGGACACGCACAGGACTTGGCTCGAATTCCAAAGTGAAAATTGGGTCGAGTCCTGTCACAAATATTCAGATACTCGTATATGCTCATATTATTATTATTCTCCAATATGGAGGTATTTATACAAGTACAAAGATGTGTTAACCCTAAATAAAATAGTAAATATATCTAAATTACAATAGGAAATAAATATAAATTACTATAGAAAATAAATCTCAATTATAATATGACTAGATAAATAGTAAGTAACTAAAATCCTAACATAATAAGGAATCAAAATCCTAACTAAGTAAGGACTCGCCAACAAAAAACTCCCAAGAATCGTATTAGATGAAGCTAATCCTAGATAACGTTGGGCCAAATGGGGTTGCCAGTGCCACAAGCTAATCGGCATCCTTGCCACCCTGGTCCATTATCAGTCAAACTTTGGAATTAACTTAACTTTGTATTTATTCATTAATGATGTAAATGACCAAATAAACTTTTTCCTCACACCTTCAGACATAGTGGTTGGCGTATTAAAAGGAAAAGAAAATTTTGGTGGGATCAAAATTATGAAGCTGGATAGATTGCATAAACTTTTTAGTGTTTATGTATAGAAAAGATGCTCCAACTAACCTAATTTAAAATTTTATCACTATGTGAGTGAGGTCTAACTCAGTAGAAAAGAAGTTTGATTTATGTTAATGAGGTTTGGTTCAGTGGAAAAGGAGTTTGACTTACGCATACCAATGATTTCAGGTAGATTCGAACTCTCACGACACCTTGATTGTCTGAAAAATTCCCCTTTTATTGTAACTTAGACTATTACTTGTACTAAAAAAAAAAAATACCACCACCAAAACTGGGATTTGCGAAGACACTTGATTAATCCCATTATTTAGAAGCTGAATCAATGGCCCAAAGAACCCTTTAGGGACCTAAACTTTTTTTAAAAAGGGGTAAAGGGGATTTTTAGATCTCTTTTTGTAAAGACAGTTGGCACACACGTGTGGTGCTAATCATGTTTAGCACCAAAGCCCACCTCAAAGTAATCATTCACTCCATCTAATGGGCTCCCCCACACATACACTCACACTCAAATCCACACGAAAACAGCTCTTCTTCTAATCCTTCAACTTTCATCCACCTTCCACACCCTTTTGTACAAACACAGATCTTCTTCTTTACCTCACTTTTCTCTACACAGATTCAACATCATCCATCCGTCCATCCATATGCATCATGCGTGGGCCACCCCGCTCGTGCAATGCATGCTAAGCATGGCCCATCAACAGCTTTTCCATGTCCAAATAACAAATATAAAATCAAAATTTAGGAAGAAAAAGTAAATCCCATGTGGTACCAATGAATCTTAACTTCAACACAATGAGATAAATTTTGACCCCAAAAAAAAAAAAACACACAATGAGATAAAGATCTAATAAAACTGAAATTATGTATGTAGCTAACTTAAGAATATGTGGTCGAAGGTAGTTTATACGGGTCGATACACATTTTAGACACTTATTATATTGTGTGACATGTGTCCGTTAAATTTTTTTCCCATAACTTGGAAATAGAATATAGGGGATTTGAAATACTATTGGTTAAATAATATGCATGCATGTATCATATATGCAATGACATTCCTAAGGGCTAATTAGGGTGATGATGTAGCTAGGTCTCCACTTGGGTGACTCAATTATTGCTCATAAAAATTAAAGAGTTCTACAAAAAAGCAAAGTGGTGCTATAAGATATACATACATATAGGTTAAGCTTAAGGAGTGGAAATAGTAGTGAAAAAGGAGCACTCCCTCTATCTATTTATAGACTACTCATACACTCATTCATTGCTTCCTCCCACACCACCACCACCAAGGCTATAACAATGGCTTCTGAGAAGGTTGAGACTGTTATAGCCGGAAGCTACGTAGAAATGGAAAGAGAAGGGGAAGAGATTGACTCAAAGACAACTAAGAGCAAGCTCTCCACCTTTCTTTGGCATGGCGGCTCAGCCTATGATGCATGGTTTAGCTGTGCTTCTAATCAGGCACATATTTAATCTTATTTTCCAAACTTCTTAGTTTTACATATCTTATCATTTGTGTTAATGTAACTGTGTATTTGATGTCTTTACCTAAATATAATTATGTATCTTAATTCGGTTTTAATGGAATTTTTAATGCAGGTTGCCCAAGTGCTTCTGACACTGCCATACTCATTTTCACAGCTGGGTTTGCTATCTGGGATTCTATTTCAGCTTTTCTATGGCTTGATGGGAAGCTGGACTGCTTACCTCATCAGTCTGCTCTATGTTGAGCACAGAACTAGAAAGGAAAGAGAAAAGGTTGATTTTAGGAACCATGTAATTCAGGTATACAATCTTCCTCCATTAAGTTTGTAAAAACTAATGCTATATATAATTATAATTCCAGTTTCTTTATAAACATTGATTGTTATAAATCTTGGCAGTGGTTTGAAGTTCTTGATGGGTTGCTGGGGAAGCACTGGAGGAATGTTGGCCTCTTTTTCAACTGCACTTTTCTTCTGTTCGGATCTGTAATTCAGTTAATTGCCTGTGCAAGGTAAATAAATTATTATTATTATTTATAATTTTATATGTAGAAAAGAATTAGATAATAAAATTTGGTTTGTCATTGTGTGTTTGTTTTGATCTTAGTAACATCTACTACATAAACGACAATCTTGACAAGAGGACTTGGACTTATATCTTTGGAGCTTGCTGTGCTACAACTGTCTTCATCCCCTCCTTCCATAATTACAGAATTTGGTCATTCTTGGGCCTCATTATGACCACCTACACTGCTTGGTATCTCACCATTGCTTCCCTTATCCATGGAAAGGTAGATTCTATATCTCCTATTAATTAATTATATCCCTCAATTAGATTTGATCACTGATTAATTTTTTGAGGACGGCGATAATATATTAAACTCACATACATTACACGAATGTTAGGACTCGAACCTAAGACCTTGCTTAGGGGTTCTTTGCGATCACTGCTTAATTTAGATCACCAAAAAAATCATATACAGAGGTTGCAATCTAATATTTTTCTTTGTGCCCCCCAAGGTTGAGGGAGTGAAGCACTCGGGTCCAACCACAATGGTTCTCTACTTCACTGGGGCTACTAACATTCTCTACACATTTGGTGGACATGCTGTTACAGTGTGAGGGCTTTGTGAAAATTAATTAATATACAAGAACAGAGGAAGCTGTTGCAATTTTTGGGTTTTAACTGGAATTTGATTATCTGGGATTGGTTGTGTGTTGTGTAGGGAGATTATGCATGCAATGTGGAAGCCACAGAAATTCAAGTTGATATACTTGATGGCCACACTCTATGTGCTGACCTTAACTCTGCCATCAGCTTCTGCTGTTTACTGGGCTTTTGGGGACAATCTCTTGACTCATTCCAATGCTCTAGCTTTGCTTCCAAGGACTGGATTTAGAGACACTGCTGTTGTGCTCATGCTCATCCATCAGGTACTAAATCAACAGTTTCTTAATTAACAACCAAAACCAATTTGATTTAGTGACTTAAAAGAGGATTTCTAATTGTTAATTAATGATTTGGTTGGTGTGCACAGTTTATCACATTTGGATTTGCTTGCACCCCTTTGTACTTTGTGTGGGAGAAATTCATTCAAATGCATGAGACCAAGAGCATGTTGAAGAGGGCCCTGGCTAGGCTCCCAGTGGTGATCCCAATTTGGTTCCTTGCTATCATATTCCCATTCTTTGGGCCCATCAACTCAACTGTTGGATCTCTTCTTGTCAGCTTTACTGTCTACATAATTCCTGCTTTAGCTCACATGGTCACCTTTGCTTCTGCATCTGCTAGAGAGGTTAGTCCACTTTTAATTTTCGTTGGGATGAACAAATTGCTAATTAAGGAGGGTAACATTCTCCTACCTGAAATATCCGGCATGTTATGTTGTTAGACTGTCAATTTCGACTATACATTAAAACAAGCATTTACTGAACTTAGGATCCGATTCACAGTCTGATAGCATAGCATATCAAATTTTCCCAGGTATAAGTTTCTGATATGTTCATTGTTGTTTTTGATGATACACAGAATGCTGTAGAGAGACCACCATCATTGTTGGGAGGCTGGGCTGGCTCATACGCCATTAACAGCTTTGTGGTGGTTTGGGTTTTGATAGTGGGATTTGGGTTTGGAGGGTGGGCAAGCATGCTCAACTTCATACGACAAGTCGACACATTTGGTCTATTCACCAAGTGCTACCAATGCCCCCCACACAAAGCTTGAGTAGATTCCCCCTACTTTCCAGAAAGTTTTTATTAACAATTTAAAAGATACATATGTAAGTGTGTAAAGAGATTGGCATTTGTAAACCTTTCTTTTCTTACTTGATTTGTATTTTTTTCCCTCTTAACTTTTTTTTTTTTTTTTCCTTTTTTCCTCTTGTAAGATCTATTGTTGATGGTTTTCAGAAAGAAAAAAAGGTGTGATGGCAATTATCATGGCCAACCTTTATACGGACCTACATTTGTACCTTGTGTGTTGATTAATTAGTCTTCTTTTAATTAAGAAATGCAAGTCCCCTGGTTTTCTCTTGTGGGAATTAATTTATAGACTTGACATATTTCTATCTAGTTAATTAAGGTTGAAATTCTCTAGGAATGATTGTAATTCTTTTCTTTCTTCTTCCAAAATATTATACTTTTGTTTTTCATACAAGCGAGATTAGGGGAGCGGGGAATCGAACATAGGGCCTAGGGTGTAAGAATAAACATCCTTAACCACTTGAGCTAAGTCATAAACTACAGCTTCTCTTACAACTTTGATATCCTGCTGGGGAGTTGATAGTGAAAGAGTATAACTGGTCCATGAGTGCCAATCTGAATGTGCCACAGGGTTTCTTTGAGCTCACTTTTTTCCACATAGTATCAATTAGGTTTTTGAGCACCCAAATCAACCTCAATTGCAAGCTCTGTGTGTGTTGATTGGGTGAAAAAGGCTCATGTGGTACTCTTTGAAATTGTGTAGACTTTGCGTGAGAAACATTAGCATGCTGCTGCATAATAAGCAGATGTGATTGTCCAGCTGCAAAGGTTGATTGAATTTGCTGGTCCCATATATGGCATTGTCAAGGCCTAACTCTGATGTGCTTTAATTGAATTACTTTGTATCATTGCATGTCAATCAGTCGTTTTGCCTAATTTGATGTGTTCTGTGTGTACATGCCTTAAACGACAAAGATTTAGCAAATCAGTTGGGGAACTTCAATCACCTAGTCATTGGCAGAACTAGGCCAATGGAACATAAATTATTGGCCTTACATCAGAGAGAGAGAGAGAAGAAAAACTCCTGTAAGGTTACATGTCATGTTGCCGTGCTAAATGGCAGAACTATTCGGTTGAAAGATAAGGGAGACCAACGAGTGTTAATTATATGTGCATCACTTGTCATATCATGTGGTACACAACTATAATTTTACTGACATTACAATATCATCAAAGATAATGAAATCATTCAATATTATAGTGTTATCAATCTATTCATGTTACATTACACTATAATTTCATGAAATATCAATTTTGTCACCCATTTATGTTTGAACACCTGAATCAATAATCTAAAGCTCATGAGTTTTTCGTACACAAGTTTTCTTTGATAGAGAAAGCGAAGAAATAGTTGGTAGGCCCAAGCTCGAATGACATGTTCATATCAAGGATCAGAAGAAATCTAATTGGTCCATCATAACACATTGGTCAAGATTGATTTTGAGTCTTGACCAACCAAATCAAGGAAATTTCGTAGGCCCTATAGCCCCATATATATGACATATGACCAGGAACAATCTTAGCCTTGGTCTAATCAGCTCTACATCATTATATAGGATAGGTTACCTAATATGGTTCAATTAACCAGCCACCTATTGAATAATTTTAGAGCTACATAATATCTTTCCAACGATATTTAACTCAATAAAAAAGAATCTTAATTTATAAATCTGTAATTTCGGATTCGAACCTCTATGATACTTTGGTAATGTATGTGTGATGAACTCCCATTTCTTTTATATATCAAAAAAGGCTACATACATTTCTGGTTTGTGACCCAAGAAATTGGCCACAATTGAAAATTGATGCCATAAGGTCAGGTGGGTTCCATAACCCATACATGGAGCAAAGAATTGAGGACCCTGGGATTGATGGGATAAATATCTCTGGTGCTGAGAAAGAAAATACATAATATAAAGTAGGAAATGCAAAAGCCATGAAAGCAGCAAAGCGGATGCCTATGAAACTCAAAAAAGAAATATTCCTCTTTTAGACTTTTGCCAAAGAAATATGATTGATTAGAAGAGAAGGCAAGGGAAAAGAAAAAGGTAGCTCCTCCTAACTCATAACTCATATGAGATATACAGTGTGGGTTTTAAGGTGGGGACCTCATTTTTGCTTAGAACTTTCCAAGATGAGGACTTGTCATGGGAATGTTTTATTTACTTATTATTTATTATTTTTCTGCATCTCCAAAAAATTATTGCATCTGCCCATCCCATATATGCACTGAGAAAATGCTTTTGACTAGGCAATTGAAACCCCATCAGTTTCAGTTTAACAACTCAAAAGAGATGAATTTTTCTGGGTTGAAACTTGAAATCAAATCAACCCATTAAGGCATTAAAAAAAGTTTTGTAGGCATTCAAGTTGTAAGCTTGTGAAAACAGAATCAAAATCTTGGGGAGGGTCCAGCAAGTTAACAGTGTAAGATAAGGCAAAACGTGTGTGGGGGGTCCTATGATCTCTGCAGGGAAGAAAATGTGTCACCACCTGGCTGGAACTTACTGAAACTTTGGCTTGGACCCTCTTCACATTCTGGTGCTTGGATCCAACCCAAGTGTGTGTGTTTGACCAAAAGTCAGAGCCTTTTCAGGGCTTGGTGACCAAAAGTTCACTACACTAGTTAGAAAGATTGGGATTGTGTCAATCTTGCCAGGCTTCAAGTTTCACAACCCCCCTTCTTTATCTCCTTAAGAGAGGAAAAGGGGACCTCAGGCTCATGCTGACAGATTGGCGAAAAAGTTTTATATCAAGGGGATAATATTGTTTTGATATCCAAACATTTCGTCACGTTTAGCAACTTTTTTAGGAAAATAGCAAAACAATACTATCCCGTGATATACAAGTTCTTCTCAATAGAGTCTATCTTGTGATATACAAGTTCTTCTCAATAGAGGAGGGGGTGGGGGAAGGTAGGGTGTTGGTCAAAATCAGTAGGGCCCTCCCTCGACTTTTATACTGTACTGAGTTTGATATTGCTCCTCCAGGACCTGTCTTTGTCTTTGACAATGTGATTGCAGCTTTCCCACTCTCTGGTCTTGCAAGTTTTGTGTGATTCATTTCTAGCTTAGTTGCTTCATAGTGAGAGTGACCGACCGACCCCATTGAACATGGTTAAAATCACCGCTGTTGCTTTTTAACCAGCTTTTCTGTGGGCTGGGAATGGGCCTGCCAGCCAATTGCTCAACTCTGTCCAGTTTCTAATCAGATTCTAAATAAAAATTTCGGGTTGGTTTGCTAACTAGTTCGTTTTTTATTCAGTTTTTGGTTTTTCAGATGAAGAAAGGGGTAGTATGAGAAAGAAGGGAATAGGAAGGAGAAGGCATGCAAGAGTAATGGGGGAGGAGAAAGTATAATAGAATGCTACAAAAAATGAAAGGTAAAAAAGCAATTTCAAATAGTTTTTCTTTTCAAGTTTTGTTTCAAACATTTTTCTTCATTTCTCCATCCTTTCCTTTCTTCTCTCTTCTATTTTTCCTCCTTTTTCACATATCTTGTTTTAAATTTTGACCAATATGATCTATTGTTTTTATTTTATTTTTTATAGTACAAGTAATAGTCTAAACTAAATGGTAGGAAGATTTCTCACACGCTAACACAACTAAAATGTCTTGGGGGTTCGAATTTGAGACCTCTTGTCTACAGGTCAAAGTTCTTTTTTCACTGGACTAAACTCCATTGACCTAAGGTCTATTGTTTTATACATAATGTTCTGGACCTTTTGGAGAGGGCTTTCTTGTTGGTTCGACATGGTGAGCCATGGTTTCTTGGTCAGTCCTGTAATCTAGTAATCTGTTTTGGGCCATTCAACTCAGACATTTGGACAGTGTTTTGGTTTGCTTAGGCTTATCAGATGAGGAAAAAGAAAAAACCAATCCTTGTTCTCTCAAACTCGCATATTTGCATGTGTTTCTTTTAGTAAAAGAAATGTGAAAAGTAGAGATGTGGGTTATGTCCCCTCCTCGTAAATTAAGAGTAATTTAAAATATTTCTTTGTCAAGAAAAGAAAAAAAAACACCTATGAGCGTTCATGGCCGATTTGAGTGATACATCAAACAAAAGTCCCCGTGATTAGATAATACCCTTCTTCATCATCAATCAAACAATTCCAAGCCGTATAAGCATTCAAACGCGAGGAAGAATTTAGCCAGCATAGAATATGAGACATTCTAGCGCCCCTTCATAATATGGCTGTGGTAGATAGATGCATGATGAACAAATATCTTGAAAAGGAAAGAGCCTCTATGCACAATGAAAGAGACAGATCTTCACCAAATATTCCCATCTTTTATGAGTTCACATTTTGTTTACGCTCAATATCAATTGGATGATGAGAAGAAAATAGAGTAACTAGCAAGAACAACGATCACACGCAATTCTGTTTTCGGCAAAAAGGGCACCACACAAGGGATCAGAACAGGAGAAAACAAGTGAGGCTTCAACCGGCAATTTCAAGCTAATAGTTTAGTGATCTTCGAAAGAACATCTTGATAAGTAGCTCTTTGACTGACAATCAAAACTCTTAATGAAGTTGGTTATTATGATCCGAAACATGTACCTATCTGTGGTTGAACTTGGTAATGAAATGAGGGTCATAATTTTTGATCAACCAACCAATAATAACAATTAGAAAAGAAAGGGTGGCCAAATGCACAAGGCTCTCCTGCCAATATGGGGTTTGGAGACGGCAAGAAATATGCAGCCATACCTTTAATTTTCAGAGAGGCTGTTTTGGAGAGCATTCCCTAAAGCAATTGTTTTTGACAAATGAAACAAATAACCTCTCACTTATGCACTCTACTTTCATAGATATAAACACATGGGGATGCATCTTTGTTCCCTTCTACAAAAGTCAATAGTGGGAGATAAAGAGGACACCACATGGAAGATCAGGACTGTGATGAACGATTGAGCTTAGAAACAAGTGACGCGTGACGAAGACATTTTGAAAAGATGTTGATCATGCCGAAAGGGGGAAATGCAATCTTGACCTGTGAAATATCAACCTCTCATGGATTATCAACTAGGATAGGGTGTATGACATGGTTCTTGTTCTTTTCAGGGAAGTGGATAAGATGACTTGACTTGATGAGCATGTTGCTGCCATTAAGTTGACGATAACTCACGATATAATTTAAGCAGCAAGCAACCAGAAAAAAAATAGATCCACAGCAATATAAAGATTGCAAAGGACAAAATACTATATCCACAACTGAAACCAGAAAAAATGAGAAGTGCAAAACAGGTGAATGTCCCTTTCAAAAGGAAGGACCATATTTTTGTTGCTCAGAGATACCCACAAGGAAGGAAGGAACAAAGATCAAATTGGTATTTTGGTGTCAAACTATAGATACTCAAAAGTCATCAAATCTTTATAGAACCAAAAACATAATACATCTCTAAACAGGGCAAGAAGAATGAAAAATAATTAAACTTAAAGGGAAGTGGCAAATGACACCAAAACATGATCATTGATTTCATATTGAACAACAAGAAGAATAGGTATGAAAAATGAGGAGAAACAATGAATTATAACGAGAAAACTACCATCTAATATATGCAAAAACAATCACCCACATACCACCAAATCATGCAAAAAGGAACAAAAAATTACCCAAATTAAGAACACATTGGTGACAAACAAGAGCCCTCCTTTCTTCATACGCCAAGAGCAATCACCAAGCAAGCACCCAAAAGCGTGGGAAACCACAGAGACCTATACACCCACATCCAAAGCCAAGCCACCCAATAGAACATGACCCAAATTCTCACTTCTGATCATTAGGACATTCCCTTGCCAAATGCCCTTCCTCTCCGCAATTATAACACCCACGGCCACCACCGCCTCCACGGCTACCGTATACTCGACCACCGCCACCAAATCTTCCAACACCGCCACCACCGCCGCCGTCCTGAATACAGTCCCTAGCCAAATGCCCAAATCCGCCGCAATTGTAGCACTCGCCACCGCCGCGACCACCGCCGTAACCACCACTATAACCGCCACCCCTCCCGCCGCCTCTCCCGACATCATACCCTCCACCGAACCTTCCATAACCACCACGCCCGCCGCCTCCATTGCCTACCCCTCTCCCGCCATAACCGCCACCCCTCCCGCCAAAACGGCCGCGTCCACGGCCATGGTCAAAGCCGGGACCTCGGGATCGGGCGATAGAGGCGACGACGTCGACGGCTTTGGTGCGTCCGTCTTCGCCTAATTCGACGAGGAAGTCAACGGGCTGGCCCTCCGAGAGGGTCCGGAAGCCGTCGGATTGGATCGAGGTCTGGTGGACGAAGAGATCTTCGGTGCCGTCGTCGGGGGCGATGAAGCCGAACCCCTTCTGCGCGCTGAACCACTTGACTGTGCCCGTGGATCTCGCGGTGTCCGCCATGGATGAGAAGGATCTAGAAGCTTCTTTTTTCTGAAGCTTTTATATATTTTTTGTTTTTTGTTTTTCAGTTGGTGCCGGTGGCGGGGACTAACTGTTCTGTTGAGGAGTCTCAGTCTCAGTCCCGAGTGCCCTCTCTCCTCTGCTGCTTGCTGCTGCTGCTTTTCCATTGTTGGGTGGGAATTAGGGGAAGTTATGTGGGATCCGCGTTGGTTTTCTCGTCCATACGTTGCCTGCCACTTGGCAGACAAAAGTAGAGTATTTTGGGTTTTATCCAATTATCCATTTAGAGTTTTACACGTCAGCTTTGCAGTTTGGAAGAACTAAACAAAGCAAAGAGTTCTTGACCAAAAAAATTAAAAAAAACAAAGCAAAGAGCCCCACTCTTGACCCAAAAAAGAAGAAGAAAGCAAAGAGCCCCACTTGCTTAAACTTCATCTTCAACCCCAAAAGCCCAAATCCAATACAACTGAGCCCAGTTAGGTACAGTATGCAACAAATGTGTATAAAAAAGAAACTGAACTGTGAATACGATCTAGCTCAATAGAAAAAGTATTTGATTTGCAAACTAGTGATATTTGATTCGAACTACCATGATACATTGGTAAATATATGTGAAAAATCGACTATCGCTTGTGATTGGGCTTTTTCACCTCCGCCCATGTAGACAGATGTTCAAAACCCTTGAACACTCCTTGAATATTTGTGTAAACCTCTTCCTCACTCGCTTGAACTAAATAAATAAATAAATAAAGCCTAAAACATAATTGGTTAGGTTCTTTAGGTTTTTTCTTTTATTTTTTTAATGGTGTGTTTACTAATCAGAATTTGGAATTTTCATCAAGAATTAAATTCCACCTATAGAGGATTCCTGCGTTTACTTCACATCAATAAATTGAAAAGTAAGTGGGACTCACACAAAATTAGGAATTGCATTCTTGACTTTGGGGGAATTTAATTCTTGGAAGAATGTGATATTCTAATTCCTAGAAAATTAACTTATTAGGAATTCATCTTTTTTGGGATGGGATCCGTTGTTCCCATTTTCCATGTCCCTCCGTGTCCCTTGTATAAATTTTTTGACATGTGTCCAACAACTTAACCCTAAATAACTAATAAATTAGAAAAATAAAAACTAAATATTAAAAGAATAAATATAACCAAACAGCCACCAGTTTGAGCGCCCACCACCTCACCCGCCACAACCCCTTGTCCTCCTCGCTGCAGATGAGCCCTCTCCCCTTAGTCTCTCTCAATCTCCTATCTATGGCAACCTCACATCTTGGAAGGCTTGGGGAAAATGTCAGGTTATTGCAATCCTTATGAAAGCAATTTGTGGGTTGATCTTCCCCATTGGAACCTTCACAAAGCCATCACTCTTTGAAGAACAGTGGTATCTGGCATCCATCCTTCACGTGGCCATTAATTCCGGTTTAAGAGTTTAGAAACTTTTGATCTCTTAGAGGCAAATGCCGTCGATCAGATGGATATGGGTGGTTGTCAGGTGTTAGGTTGGCTATTGAGATTAGCGGCTGCTAGGTTGTTTTTCTTTGAGAGACCTGTGAGGTTGCCATAGATAGGAGATTGAGAGAGACTAAGGGGAGAGGGCTCGTCTGCAATGAGGAAGACAAGGGGTTGTGGCGGGTGAGGTGGTGGGCGCTCAAACTGGTGGTTGTTTGGTTATATTTATTCTTTTAATGTTTAGTTTTTATTTTTTTAATTTATTAGTTAACAGTGTTATGTTAAGGTTAAATTGTTGGACACATGTCAAAAAATTATACAAGGGACATAGAGGGACATGGAAAATGGGGACAACGGATCCCATCCCATCTTTTTTACCAATTATATCCTCACACAATTTTTAAAATTCCTAATTTTCCATCTACTTTAACCCAACAAATATGACATTTTAGTAAACAACTTCAATAGAAATCCGGAATTTAACTCCTATCAATTCATATGGTTTAGTAAATAACTTCAATAAGAATCCGAAATCTAATTCTCCTCAATCCAACTCCTCATCATTTCAATTTCTCCTAATCCAATTACGGATTAAACATGTCATAAAAGTGGTTAATTTTGTATAATATATTTTGTGATTTCATTCTGATAGTTTTATTTTGTGGTGAATATATTTATTTATTCAGCGTCCACCGCATCATCTTTCTCTGCTCTGGTGTGGCGTCTGTGTGGTAAAAGGGTTGGACAAAAGACATGACAGTTCGACGTCGTACAGAATCTCATTCTCCAATCAAATCAGAAACTCTGTCCACATACATGTCTTTGCATGATGACCACTAACATGCACATCCAGTTTTAAAAAAATTATTTTCACAAAAAGTGCAGTCTCTTCCACTTTTCATCCTTAAACATGAACCCTTCGTTATCGTGTACCATATTCAACAATGGCCTTTTCTTTTTACTTTGTTTCTACCAATAACCAAAGTGAAGGTGTTTCCTTGATTCGTACGTTATTGTAAATAGTTTTATTGCTTTAATTTTGTGTATTTACCAGACTTTTAGGTCATTTCTTGTTTTTTTTTTAAATACAAACGATTTTGTGAGAGAAGAAAATCGAATTTATTGAATGGTAAATGTGGTAGGTACTGGGGATCTGCCTTCTTTTGCTTGCTAGAATCTATGGTGTGGTTGGAAGAACAGAAGCAAATAGGAAAGCTATGAAAATGAAGAACGATAAGGCTAATTGAGGAAACATAGGCCACTAAGCACGTGAAACACTACTCCACCAATGTTCCACTTACACGAAAATAGGAAGAGATAAAATGCAACCTTATATGCCTAAGAATTCTAAACTACAATACTAATTAAAAACTAATTGAAGATATTCTTAAACTAAGTAACCTAACAACTAAAATAATTAAACACGTAACAAAATACTTTTAATCACTTAAACTACAAGATTTTTACTCTTTGATCCTTTTATACTTGAAGAAATGTGTGGCAATTGTTGACATATAACACAATTTTGAACTCGATGTGCCATTAGCAATTTTGGATTTATCGATTTTTCGACATGAACATGAGACTTAGGGTTAGTGTCAAATCCGATCAACTTGATTTTGACACGACAAATACGTTTCTTGTGTTGTATTATATGGGGAAAATGATGAATATTTTCTATCTTTAATTGTGTATTATTTAAGTAATTGTATGATTATTTTTACGATTTAGTTAGTATCATGACGAAGTTGGTTGTTATTTTATAAGTTAAGTATTAGTGATAGGATATGATGATTTAGAAATAAATGAGACTGTTAAGGTGTTAGTTTATAATGTACGTCGCAATCCAAATACAACACAATTATTAATGAATTTAGTTAGTGTTATATTGAGTCTTTCAATGTGATTAATCAAATATGTCAAGTTAGGATTGACTAGTATTCAACACGAATTTAAAGTGACACAACATAAACATGACCAATTAACAGAAATTGCCTTTTTTAATTTTTTAATTTTTTAAATAGAAGTAATAGTCTAAACTATAAGGGGATGGAGGTTTCTCTCACACACACACCACTTAGGTGACATGGAGTTCGAACTTAAGAACATTGGATGCAAGTCAATACCTTTTTCTATTGGGCTAAATCTCATTGACAATTCCTATCATATCTTAAATTTTCTAGAAATGAAATATGTTGGCCCAAAAATAAAAGTAAAAAGGAGAAGTGTGCATAAGATGAAATAGGTAATTTACAATTTTACATACGTTCAGAAATTGTAGAATAAGTCAATAAAATGGTCAACCCAAGAATAAAATATGAAAAAACGAAAAAAATAATAAATAAGGAACAAAATTTATATTGGCCCATTGAAAATTCACGTAGCAAAAATCAAAGATGTGAACAGAAGCAGTGCCGTGCCTGAAATCCCAAAAACCCATCTGATCCCAAAGCCTCTCTTCATCCGCTCAACCATTCAAAACCTTCGCTTTGATTCTCAGACTTCCACTTTGAATTCCCACAATCCCTGTTTTTTCTTTTATCTTTGTTTATATTTGTTTTCCTTTGAACTTCGCCCATTGCCGCCGTCCTCACCTCTCTGGCCTCCGTTGAAGACGAAACTCGCAAACCCAATTCACGGTTTTGAATCTGGACACCTTTTGCCGCGTCCACAGAATCACTGGTACGTTCATAAACCTTCCTTTTTTCTCTTTCTCTGCAAACCAAACTATATTGTAATCTTACAAGTTCTCTGATTTTGCCTTTTTCTTTAACTTTCTATTTTCAGCTTGTATGTATTTTACTTCAACACGTTTCTCATGCACTTTTAAGTTGTGTTGGAGGAATCTGGCATTGTTTGATAAATCTAGGAGCTGAAAAGTTTCACTTTTTAAAACTAGTTTGTGCTTAATTAAATAGTTCACAACCAGTCAAAATGAAATTGTTTTGCTTTTTCGATATTTTATGTTTTGGGTTCTTTAGTGGAGGACACGTCTTTAAAGATACAGCTTTTGGAGCTCTTTATCGACTGATTTTGGTTTGATGTTCTAAACCAACTTTATACTGGGTCCCTACTCATTCAAATTGTTACCCAATAGTGTAAAGCAACAAACTTGATTTGTTTTCTGTATTGAAATCAATTGAATTCTAGAGCACAAAATGTTGATTTCATGCTTAGAAATTAGGTGAATGAAATTTGGTTTCAATATTGGTTATTGGTCAGAACAATTATTGGGTGCTGGGTTTTGTTCTGTTTGGACATCTTCAGAGTCTGTGGGTCCCGGTCAGGCTTTTGAAGAACATTTTGTGATTTGTTTGGTACCGAATTTTACTTTATGATTTCATTAGTTGGTAGCACTTGCATTGGCTGTCTGTTTGTAGGTGTTGACGAAAAAGTTGAGAAAATTATTGTACAAACAAGATTCTGGAGTGTAACTGTGCTGCTCCAGTGCTTATAAATAGTTTTCATCTGTACCCTTCTACATCAGTAGGCTTATAACTTGAGTCCCTCTTTAACACGTATGCAAAAAATGATTTAACCTTTGACCTATAGGCTTCTGTAACTGTACTGCTCATTGCTAGAGGTCTCTGTAACTTGTGGATAAGAAAAATTCAGTCCAATTGTTTTAAAAAATTAATAATTCTGTGACATCATTCTTTCATTCTACAATCTTGATATGCAAAGTAATTAATATTATCTGAATGAATCTGTTTAGGTCCAGAGGTTGTATTATTGTCGAATTCTGTGGACATCTTGAATTGTTTTTGTCTCTTTCTTTCACTCATGTCATGGCTGCCTGAGCTTATGTGTCAGGTGCTGTCAATGAATTTCATATGTACTTTTTTATTTCGAAGATTTGACGTTTTCTTGTAAGAGCTGAAGGAAATGGCATCATTTGTTCTTATACAAATGTTTGATTGTCTTTGAAAAATAGAGTGGTTGGCATTCGCTTGCACGGTACAAATTATGGCACTTCAACATTAGTAGCAGCAGTAATTGCATCATTTTCTATCCTACGTTTGTTCCTCTGTTCTTTAGCTTTTCTGAATCAACATTCTGATTTTATTGCTGTTTTCCGAAGTCACCCCAAGAGGAATAAAGTGCAACGGTTATGGAGGGAGGGTACCGTGGGACTAATGACTCTGAACTCAGACGAAGTGTATCAAATGATCGAACAAGCAGTGCCACGTCTTCATTAAGGAGGCGTTCTTTTAGTTTATCAGGTGCTCAGCCTTCCCAAATAGATGATGACATTGAAAGTGAGCGTGTTTCAGAGGCAGGAGATATAGGGGATCGGGCTCTTCACAGCAACAGGCACAGTGAGAGTGGCAGCATCCGCTTGTTGCCTTCAGAGGATATTCAACTGCAATCCTATGGGTTCTGGGGTCGTGATCCGGTTACATCCACTGCAATATCCCCTGTCTCACCCTTGCCAGAGGAAATCATATCTCCTCTTTCCACTGATGCAGTCGTATGCCATGAGGACAAAAAGCAAGTGAGCTTTTGGTTTGCATCTTCATTGATATTTCTTTTTAATTTTTAGTCGGATCATGCTAGTAACTTAGATTATTGTGTTTTTATATGCAGGAAACCACAACAAAGTTGCCAAAATTGTTGGAGTATGGTTCATGTATGACTCATTTAGCCGTTTTTGGCATTCTTGGGGTAACAGACTTAACTATGTTTCTTATGTATACCAAAGTGCATTTTCTTTGAATCCTAATATCTATTGAGTTTATAGCTGCTATTACCTCTGTTTGACAAAAGTTGGATCTTAATATCCTTGTGCAAGAATGCACTGACCACATCCATTCTGGTCTTTATAATTCAGATAACTAGATCTTATCATGCTGTACAAATTTTTTTCTTGCCAAAAATAGTTTTTGGAAGAAAATCTGTGTCTAAATGGATTTGCTCATACTGATCAAATTGTATCTGGTGTATCTTTATTATATCGTTAAACTGTAATTTAAAACATTAACAATTTTGATCATGCTTTGGCAGGTTGGAATTTCTGTTTCTCTTGGCAAGAATGAATATGTCATTGAAAACAATTTGTTAGATATTAATTTATTAATTTCATATATGGGAACCTACCTGTCAAATAGATTATTTGACATGCTACAGTTTGCAGGTGTTAACGAGATATCTGCTGCAAAAGTTGTTTGGCCCCGGAGTTGTTGGTGTAACAAGCAACCAAACCATTCTCTACCTCGACCTTCCTTCTAATATGGTTTCTCTCTCTCTCTCTCTCTCTTACACACACAAACACACACACAAGCACAACCCCTTTATTTGGGAATATTTTGTTGATAAACATTTATGCCCTGTATACTTTGTTGATTGTGAGTATTGAGGGACTTATTTGCACATTGTATGACGATTACTGAAGTTTTTGCCCTTCATCTTGTCATTTTTTATGTCATATTTCTTAGGATAGTGATATGGATAATGTTCGATGATATTCTAATGCAAATTATTTTCCTAAACATTTTTTAAGGTTGGTTCTTTCTTGATGGGGTGGTTTGGTGTTGTTTTCAAAGGAGATATTTCATATGTGTCAGATCATTTGGCCATTGGATTATCAACCGGTTACTTGGGAAGCCTTACAACTTTCAGTGGGTGGAACCAGAAAATGCTTGAACTCAGTGTTGAAGGCCATTGGGTTTTTGTTCTGCTGGGTTTCTTAATAGGTAAGATGTCGTATAAAGAATATGCTGTAGTAGACATGTAGATGGCTATGGCAAGCAGGGTTTTGAATTTCATTTCTACGGGTGGTTTCCTGCTTTGAGCCTATTTGTAACTCATCCATGGACAAACCCATCTAGCTCAAATGGCTGCGACTAATACAAGCTTCTCTTTAATGTGATTGATTTCAGGTCTGTTTCTTGCGGCCTACTCCATCATTGTTGGGGTAGAGACAGCTAAGGGTTTTAGGCAGCTTCTTGAAAGGAGTTCAGGATGTGGTATAACTAGCTCTGGCACAAGCTGGAGGGTTGACAGCCACAAGCGTCACTTGGTAGTTTTAGCTGTGTTTTCGCTGATGCTAGTTTCTCTATGGAGTGTAAGTGGAGTATTGCTAAGGGAGGAGTTTAGCAGTGACAGCAGTGAGGCGCAACTATGGTTGGCTTGCATAGTTGGACCTCTAGGTGTGTGGATCAGGTGGTTCTTAGCCAGGCTCAATGGACGTGGATTAGGCAGGATGGGGTTGTTGAAATGGTTTCCATTTGGTACTCTAATTGCCAATGTTTCTGCAGCTTGTGTCATGGCAGCTCTGTCTACTGTGAAGAAAGAGGTAAGGTCTTGTGATATGATATCCGTCCAGATCCACTTCGTGACTTCATCCTCACCTTTACCTTTTTTGTGTGTCATCATATTCAGAAAGCTTACACTAAACATATATTTGTCACATTATAAACTGCTAAGTTTGTTATGTTTTTTTTTGTGTGCTTTCGTCGATGATTTGTAGCCTCTTAGCAGAATCCCTGAAGTTTACTCTCTTCTGTGACAAAATTTTGTGTTACCTTCGCCAAGTACACAACTGAGGTTCACTTCTGGGATTTGCCCCGAAGTTCACCATAGAGCCAGATCGTGTGGATTTATTTTACAGTGTTTGGCAGAAATGTCCAAGTCCCCTCCAAACCATGTGGATTTTGTCGTTGCTCATTTATCTACTTTTTTTTCGTATCTTTCCACTCCTAATTGCTCTTGTGCTCCATTGGATTGATCCATGCCAATTAGATTTGTCCGTACTGCATCATATTTCATGGGAAAGCTAACAAGTAGGACTTATTCTGTTTGTGCAGGTGGATACTAAGACGTGTGATATTGTTGCAACAGGCATACAATTTGGATTGCTGGGCTGCCTGAGTACCGTTTCTACCTTCATTGCTGAGTTCAATGCAATGAGAGAAAGCAAATACCCCTGGAGAGCATACACATATGCCATGGTTACGATATGTACCTCGTTTGGTTTGGGGACCCTGATATATTCTGTACCTGTTTGGACAAAGGGATACAAGTAGCATGCTCGGGACAGCCTTTTGATGCTTCGTCTTCTGCAATGCAACGCCTCCTCATGTTGGCTTCACACAATGTTCGATCAATCTGAGCATTGAGCGCGTCAAGGGTCTTGCGGAAGGCCTTTTGTTGCTGCTTCTTTTGATGGGCTGCCTGAGTACCGTTTCCACTTTCATTGCCGAGTTCAATGTAGTTTAGATTAGATCAAAGTAGAATATCGCTTGTATAAAAAATTTAAAAAACCACAAAATTAGAGCCTATTTAGTATCCTACTTGAATCCAATTTTATAAACTCAAAAATAGATTTAGCCCAAAACCATGTTTCGTAGGCTCATTTTTAAAAACCTAAACCCAAAAAAGATTAAAAAACACCTATATTATTAAAAACCAAAAAAGTGAGGTTTTACATTTTTTTTCTTCTCTCCTCCCTCTATGTTGCTCTCTCTCTCTCTCTCTCTCTCTCTCTCTCTCTCTCTCTCTCTCTCTCTCTTGCACACCACCAAAATTGAGAGGGTTTATGCCTCACGTCTTTTTCTTTTTCTTTTGTTAATTTCAATTTGGAGATTAGGATTTCTGATTTTCTAATTTTAATTTCAATTTTTTTAAGACCTTAAAAGTAGTTTGGAGTTCAATACCAAACAAGTTTTTAGATCTTAAAATCACTATTTAAAAACTCATATTTTTAAAAAGAATTATAATTTTTTAATTTACTTTTTTGAGTAGGATACCAAACAAGGCCTTAGATTTACACTTCTAATTAATCTGTAAATCTTTGAAATGGTAGGAAGATATTTTGCTAAAGAATAAAGAATTAGAAGACAAAGATTGAAAAAGTGTCCTTGTGTAGATGTGGACCAATCCACGCAAAATCAAGAAGAAGAAAAAGTTATATAAAAAAAAGAAAAAAGAAGAAGAGAGGTATGTGGATTTACTCAGGGCCTTTGAGGGAAGGCTAAATTGCACAAACCATTCTAGTGGTATGGCTTATACCTCACAGCCTCCCTAGTGAAATAACAGTAATGCCGTTACCAATCTCAAATTAGGTCGAAGTTTTCGTTCCAATGTTAACTAATTATGCTCATGTAAAAACATCTTGTGTAAGGGTTAAGATAGCATTGGAAGAGGTATGAAACTTCACTTCTTAAGATTTTGATGTTTTTATTAGAATTGACTGTAATGCCTTAGCCTCTATATTTGAAATTTTTTGTATTGAAGTTTGAATTGATAACATTTATTTATTTTGAATGATAAAATTTTAATTAACTTAGATATGTTGCTTAAAAAATGAGAGTATGTATAAAGGACTCACTACTGTAGTGGTTTGAAGCAATTGTTTCTTCGATGAAATATTATGAATTCGAGTCTTAACATTTGTGTAATGTAGTGTGAATTTAGTATACTATCGTCTCTTTCAATATGAAATCAAAATCTCATAGAAGTCACTCATCACTATTAATTAATATAATTATTTTGGATCAACATGGTACTCACCAACACATACAACTTCCCCAAAACAAAAAGCAAAAAACAAGAATAAAAAAAACTACCACACACTGCATAACTAGTAATGAAAACGACATTACTCAAACCAAATAAACCAGTGAAATACCCGAGTCCTTTTTTATTTTTTTATTGGGGAATTTTGTTGAGCTTACAATAAACATACTCCCCGTACGTCTTGGTCTTGTATTTAGGTGGATTTTCCTGGTTCACGAGCTGTGGGAGAGGCCCTATTACGTGGTCTGCTGGAGGCTCCAAGAACACTGGCCATGAGATTCTTGTCTTCTCTTTGTTCACTGTGGTTCTGTGCAGCACACTCTTGTACTTTCCATTGCTCATTATCTGCCACAAATTAATTAATTAATTAGTTAATTAATCACTTGGGTGACTTAATCAAATAAAAGACTAAAAAAGGCAAGTCGAAGAGAGATGTATAAATGTGTACCTCCATTTGATCACCAATGTGGATGACAAGGGCATTAGGGATGTACCTAACGTCGTACCAGCGGCCATCTCTGGAGGCCTGGAGGCCCTGGACATCGTTGGGGACGAGAATGGTGACGATGGACATGTCGGTGTGAGCCACCACGCCGAGAGCAAGATCCGGGCGGGGACATGGTGGGTAATAATTAATTTTGAGAAGGTAAATCAAGTCATCTCCACCAGAAGCCTTCTTAAACTCTTGTCCTTCAAGCCCCAACCCTAGAGATAGGAGCCTGAACAGCTTCTCCACCACTTTGTGCATATGCTTAGCATACTCCTCATTAGCTTCCCTGCACCAATCAAAATTAAAACAAATTCAACCATTAAATTAAACAAATAGAATTTTATTAAATATAAATTAAAATGAGAAAAAGAATTTACCCTAGTAGTAGTTAGAACTTTTTTTGGTCAAAAAGTAGTAGTTAGAACTTAGAAAGGGGTTTGTTATTTTTCCATTTTATGAAAGAAATTTTTTTTTTCCTTTTTTCAGATAGGCAACATGCCACGTCTGTATTTTTGCGCAAGTAGCTTAGAATTCGTAAGTAGAAAAAAAAGGATATTCGGACGGTCTTCATTAAAAGCGAAAGTGACAATGTGTGGTCCTATCACACAATTTGTTTGTTTGTTTGTTTTTTTTTGGTTGGATACTTCTTTTTTGCATCGTAATTTTCATTTTAGCTTTTTATTATTATATTTTTTCTGGCTACCTACTTATAATAATCTTATAGGTAGGTTATATTATTTAGGGAAATTTGCTTAAATGTCACTTGACACTAGAACTTTTAATTTTTATTTTTAAATACTTAAATTTTGTAAAGTATTGTCGTTTCCATTAAATTTACGTGCATTTTCGTCAATGAATTATAACTAAAAAGTTCAGGTGATATTTATGCATGCACATAATTATTTATCATCATTTCTAGCCAATATCGATCTTTCTTTTGGAACCAATATCTTAATACTACTGCCTATAAAAAGAGTAATCAAATATACTTATAATTAAATAGTTAATCTCGATTCAGAATCAAATAACAAAATATTTAGTAATTAAGTATTACAAAATCATATGTTGTACACAATTTAACACATCGTTGCAAAATGTGACAATGAAGTCGCAAAACTGTAATTACGAAAAATCATCTATACATATATATATAACTATTTCCTCCATATTACTAATTGGTGTTAGTAATATGGTTAGTAAATGTTGTCAACACATTAATACTAAAAACAAAGCGTGCCTAACCTGTAAGAAGGCGGGTTCTTAGGCCAGAACTGGTAATTAATGACAGAAGGAGGCCAGATCTTATTGAACATATGGTCCACCCAACCTTTTTTCGTAACGTTGCCGTCAGAAAACTCCTTGAAAAGCTTTGTCCCATAGCCTTCCATAGAGTCAGAGTCGAGAGGCTTAGCATAAGCCTCCTTTTCCTCCTGTGGAAGCTCAAAAAACTCAGTCCCAACAGCCTGCAAGTTTCTTATGGCCTCACTAGGGATGTCATGGTTCACAATCTGGTACATGCCCCAGTTGCTGCTGGCCTCAGCAATCTGACGGATGAGCTTTTGCTCATCAGGGTCACTAAAATCAATGGTTGGGACCTCAAGGACCTTCCCATGAACGGTCGTGATCCCTGGTTGCTCATTCTCTGACCTAATGAACTCGTCTGGGATAGTGCCCTGGGGTTTTGGGGCAATGACCTCAACTCTCTCTACCCCCATTTTTGAAAGAAAAAAAACCCTACAGCCTAAGGGCTGAGAAGATGAGCAAATTAAAACAAAGCGTGTTTAGAGGAATTTGGAGCTTCTTGATTTCTCTCTCACTCCCTTTGCGTGAAGTGTATATTTATATTAATGCCAAAAGGCAAGTGACCAAGAAAAATGGATTTCAGAAGAAGGTAGGTATGATGCCCATGCCATGTACATGTAGGGGACGTGGCTCATTCCTTGTGCAAGAAAAAATGGTTTTCAGAAGAAGGGTAGATCTGATGGCCATGCCATTTACATGTAGGGGACGTGGCTCATTCCTTTCCGCTTAATAGTTCAACTGCCCCTTTTTACAAGAAGACCTATCAAGGATTAAATTTAAAATAAATAAATAAATTTGGGTAGATATCGTTTTCCAGTTCTACCGCTGTCATCACTTCACTCCATCCAATTGCTTTCCCAACTCTCACTAAAGTTAAAAAAAAAAAAACAGAAATTCCAAATCCAACTTTCCAAAAATATAATGCAAAAATATCCTTTTTCGTTTGGTTGGAGGAGAGTATACAACTTGATGTATGAGTATGACATACAACTTCTCACGAAAGTCTCACGACAATTTATAATTGTGGGATTCATTATGAAAATAAATTTCGAAAATTTATATTCCACGTGATATATAAGGGTCTTTAATACAACAATAAACACTATTTTCAGTACCTAAAAGAATTAAAAAGAACTTATAGGACTCAGTTTCTTTTGAGTGTTTTTCAGTCGGATTAACCCAACTAATGCTCAAATAAAAATAATAGATTTCCAACTCTCACTCCTTTAAATACCTCCAAGTTCTAACAATCCAGCTCCTTAATTGGCACAAAATTTTGCATGTACTCTTGATTTGTCGTTAAATTTAAAATGAGGAAGAGGGACAAATGAAAAAAAGATTGGGTTGGTTGTTGAAGATAGCGGTGGGGCGAGAGAGTAGAAACTGTAGAAATACTAGGATATGCACCTACCTCCACAGACCATTACCTATGTTCACATTAATTTTTGGGGGCATGTGTTTGAGAATATAAAAGGCCCACGTCACCTAGTTGATGTCTTTGCATCAATATCAATTAGCTTTGGGTTGAATGTTATAAATTTTTGTTTTAACAATCATTTTATATTTTAACACCTTTCTTCACATGTGGGTTTTTCTGCACCATATTAGAACATAAGTTATAGAATTCAATATTCAATCGTATCTAGTTAAAATCAACTAGTAATCGTTAAAGAGACCCACGATTTTACACAAAGTTAATTAGACGAACACCTATAGATCTTATATAATTACAAAACACACTTTCCTTTTAGAAGTTACATATACACAAAATCAACTGTCAAAGTTAATATATTTAAACGAAAAAGTCAAAACTATTGTTACTATTAACAGAGTCAAGACGATGATGTCTGACAATTAAAAGAGTTAATTACATTAACACGGCCTTAAATTTAAGGACGAATGTGAAAGTTGTTGAGAGCCCCGAGAGTGAGAGAAAGCTTGCTATATAGCTTTACTGGGGAATCTTGTTGAGCTTGCAATAACAATAATCTCCGAACTTCTTGGCTTTGTATTTAGGTGGATTGTCCTCCTTCACAAGCTGTGGGAGAGGGCCAACTACGCGGTCTTGTGGAGGCTCAATGAAAACTGGCCACGAGAGTCTCGTCTTCTCTTTATTCACAGTGCTTCTATGGAGGACACTCTTGTACTTTCCATTGCTCATAATCTATCACAAAGTTATTATCACTTAATTAAGTACGTTATTAAAATCATTAAGATTAACGCAAGGTTTATCTTAATAATAATATAGATAATATAGAGACTGGGGTTAGAGAAGGTCCTAACCTCCATCTGATCACCAATGTGGATGACCAGGGCATTAGGGATGTACCTCACATCGTACCATTGGCCATCTCTGCAAGCCTGTAGGCCCTGGACATCGTTTGGGACAAGTATGGTTAGGGCAGACATGTCAGTGTGGGCCACCACTCCAAGAGCAAGGTCAGGGCGGGGACATGGAGGGTAATAATTAATTTTCAGAAGATAAACCATGTCATCCCCTCCAGCAGCCTTCTTCAACTCTTGTCCTTCAAGCCCTAATCCTAAAGAGAGCACCTTGAACAACTTGTCCACCACCTTGTGCAGATGCTTCACATACTCTTCATTAGCTTCCCTGCACCCATCAAAATTAGAACCACCAATATGTCATAATCTACATTAGTTTTTGATTTGTGGGATATATATATTGAGAGATGTATCAAGTTCAAATCTCGTTCCCGTTAATTCAGCGAAAGATTTATCAACCTTAAATTTATTATGAATTTTAGTAGATAGGGATCAGCCACGTCTACTTTGTTTTTACGTACTTAACTAGAATGGGATATACCTTTTTTTTTTTCTTTGAAGAATTTTATCAAAAAGCTAGGATTGCAATGAGCCACGTCTATATCCACCTTTTGCTTTCACACTTAAGTAGGAGCCCTAAAGTTAGAGTGATATCTTTTTCACTGTAAAGGCTTTCAACAACGACCGGTTTGTGTACAATTGATTTTGGGTTAGGGTAGGGACCCTTACAATTTAAAAATTCTAGACAATAATAGAGAAAAGATCGACTCACATATGCTAGAGATGGATCCAACAATATGGTCCATAATTATAATCATATCTAGCATTGCTCAAAACAAATAGTGTGACTAACCTGTAAGAAGGTGGGTTCTTAGGCCAGAACTGGTAGTTAATGGCAGAAGGAGGCCAAACCCTATGGAACAAATGGTCCACCCATCCTTTCTTGCCTTCCAATTCCTTCTGAAGCTTCGTCCCGTACCCTTCCACAGACTTAGAATCTGGAGGCTTCGCATAAACCTCTTTCTCCTCTGGTGGAAGCTCAAAAAAAGCCTTCCCAACAGCTTGCAATTTGCTTATGGCCTCATTCGGAATGTCATGGTTCACAATCTGGTACATTCCCCAATTCCTGCTAGCCTCTACAATTTGGTTCAGGATCTTTTCGTCATCTTGGTTGCTGAAATCGATGGTTGGGCACTCCAGGACTTTCCCATGGACGGTTGTGATCCCTGGTTGCTCATGCTCTGACCTAATGAACTCGATTGGGATGTTGGCTTTGGACATTAAAGCAATGTCTTGCACTCTCTCAGCCTCCGACTGCATTTGTATATATTTCTCGATATATCGATCGCCTGAGAAAAACAAAAGATATAGATAATTTGGTGGAGGGTTTGTTCTTGGCTTTTGTCTCAGCTCAAACCCTTGGCATGAAGCATGCATTTATATTTGGGGTGTGGCAACGAATTAACCATTTCTTGTACGTGAAGAAACTTTCATAGATATGGTGCGTACGTGGCTCGTTGCTGTTCGCTAGCTAAATAGTTGAACTGCCCTTTTTCCCACGACCAAAAGAAAAATAGTGTTGCTATTTTTACTGCTGCTATCTGAACCCACAAATTTTCTTTTGAACTCTCTCAAAACAAGAGGAGATTAAGACTATTTTAATCAACGCACTCATTAGCATTCCTAATATAAGCATAAAATCTAAACCCCACATTCTTTTTTGTTAATTTCAATGGCAGAGCAGTGGCTATGATCTAGGGCAGTGGCCTGATTGAGAGGGCACAATACTTGGTGGGGGACACTTGATCTTGTTCGTTTAGATAATGTTAGAGGAAATTTAGGGGATTCTACACGCTAGTTCCTCTCTATATTTTTTTTCATTAGGACCAGTCCCATATTTTTTTAAGTTTAACAAATCCAAATAATTTTTTTTTTTCACAAATTAATTACAAACCTAAACTTAAACCTCTGTCGAACTCCAAAATTCATGACAATTTGCAAAGGACCAACTAGTGTAGTGATTTGGAGTAATTGTTCTCTCAGGTAATTCCTGATTCGAATCTTAGCATCCGTGTAGTGTCTGTGAATTTAGTATGGTATCGCCCATCTCAATAGGAAAGGTCTTCAAAATAACAAAATAAAAAATAAATAAATAAAATCATGCCAATTTATTACAACTACACGTAACCCCTAAAGAACCCAATTAACTACAAGTCAACCAAAAATCAAATAGTGCAATACAAGAGAAAACAACTATTCAGATGAGCCCCACAACCTTGAATTAGTTCATCTTTTATACTCTCTGAATTTCAACCTAAATATTGGATCTTCCAATAATATTGTAGGACTCTCAAAATGTGAATGTAAGATTGCAGTTTTTCTTATTCTTTAGAAACAAATTTAGACACTAAGATTTATTATATTTATAACCATAAGAAGTTAAAAGGTGGTGGAATCGTAGCAATACCTTGTACAGAGGTGATCTAGAAGGTACTGGATTTGAGCAGTAAAGTTGGCAAGAGCTTTTCTTTGGTTGTTGAGAAGTCTTTTTTCAAAATGAGTCACGAGTTTATGGAAGTGACAGAGGGACCAAAGAAGTAATACCTCCGGCATTAAAGAGATCGACAAAAGATATAACGACAACAAAGTTAGATTTGTCTCAAACGTTATTAATTAGTACTTATTACCTTTATTCAGAAACTGAAATTCATTCTGAAAAATGTAAAGAAACTGTAAAAACTACTGATACGATCTGCCGAGTAATCTAAAAAGAGTGATGTCTTTTGTTAATGTTCTTTTTAAACATCTTTTTGTACAATCAATACTTTTTTTAATACAAGCGATAATTTAAATGATTCTAAATTAACCTAATTTACAGATATGATTATTCGAACTTGGGTGCAATGACTCACTGCCCTGGTCAATTGACTTAACATTTTTCCTTTTTTTTCCCCTAATTAAGTAATCATGTGATTTATGATTTTTCTTAAATATGATGTGGTCATGTCATGCCTTGTGTAACAAAATTGGGATAAGTTTTAGTTTTAGTGATACTTTCTTTCTTAATCAATGAAGACAATCAAGAAAATTGAGTTCAGGTTTTAGGTGGCATTTGGTTTGTGGGATTAAGGGTTTAGGAATAGATATAAGATTTGGTTCTTATATGTTTGGTATTCTATACATAGATCCATGAAATAGGGAATGAGAAACCCACGAGGGCATATTTATTTATCTAGAGTAGATATTGGAATAATTCTAATTCCAGACTTCTTCTATACTTACAAGCACATACAAAATCAAAAAACACATAAATTCCCCAACGCAGTCCGAAATCCAGTATGTGAAAATCCATTGACTAGGAATGGTAGTTAATCCTATAATCTATTCATTCTCTCCCTTACACCAAACACCAAACAGTCTATACCTTGAGATTTATTCTTCGCCTACCATGATGGAGACGCACAACAATTGTTTGGTTTGAGTAGTATTTTCTTTCTTTTATAACTCTGGTACAACAATCATAATGAGAGTTACTTTACTTAGGTGGCCTTATTCCATACACAAACATCATTTCTGTGTTCGGGCAAAAAAGAAAAATAATTGAAGGGTGGTTGAATGATTTACGTGGACAGGAAATGGAGAGACAATAAATTGAGCAATTACTGATCACATGCATGACATGACCTTACCCTAATAACTTGTATCAATAAGGTTCAGAAATGACCTAATACTCAAGAGACACCTCAATGTACTACTTCTTGCCTTCCATCGATCCCTGTGCCATGACTACTAGGATGCATCTAGGCATTTACTATTGCCCAAACTAAAATGCATACCTACCTCACACCTTTCCCCACCCTAAAACATGGCTATCCTTCTCATCCATTTCCTCCTTCCATTATACAGTGATAGCATTAGTTGTTCACAATTATAGCCATTGATGGATTATAGAACTTATATATCAACGGCTCACAATTATGTATATGCGTGATAACTTAGTTTTTTGTTCTCTAATAACTTTTTTATTTATTATTATTATTTTTTTATGACCTTTTCTATTGAGAGGGGCGATAACATATTAAACTCACACACACTACACGACTCGAACCCAGGACCTTGCCTGAGAGAGTAAATACTCCATATCACTACACTAGTGAGTCCTTTGCCTCTAATAACATTTTAAGTTTCAATCATTACAAGAAAAACAGCACTTATTGGACAGTTTATGAACGTATTGTTAAATCCACGTGAAGGAGAACTACCATATAGGCGAGTTTTACTTGGACTAACTTATGATCGTGTCCTTGGGAGGCTAAGGACAATGAGGCACGTAACAGTACTCCTCCTAGAAGATATAAGTTGTCAAACATGCCAAATACAACTTGCAGCTTACATCAAAATTTTATCTAATCGACTTTAAATCATAAGTGAAATTTTTTTTAAACACGTGGATTTTACTCAAGGATGACCGAAGACCATGTCTATAGCCTTGAATTGGATTATGAGTTATCAGAATTTGTCCTTTTAAAATCTCTTATAAAGGTATTCTAAGCAAATTAAAATTGAAATAGTTATCAAACGGACTCTTAAAATTCTTTTTTTTATTTTTGTTTTATTGAAGAGGAAACTTAGATTTTAAAATTATTATAATGGGTTACCTTTTAGAAAGAAAGAATTTAAAAAAAAAAAACCTTTCGTAAATGTAAACTTCTACAATGCCAAGAATTTAGTTCCTTCTCCTTGGGTGAGGTCTAACATGTTTGTTTGAGCCCAGTTGTTTCGGGGCACTATTTGTTTCTACTTTCCTTGGACCCAGTCGTTTTAGGGCTCTAATTGTTTCTACCTTTGGGCTTGGTTTTCAATGAGGATAGCAGTAAGCTTGTATTCGGGATTTGCTTGTGAACCGTGATCTAATTCTAAACCTATTGCAAAATTTGACTTGTAGACGAATTGTCTAATGATATATTGGTAGTGTGTGAAAAATTTATCTTTCTTTTTAGTTTAGACTCGCTTGTATTCTTTATAAATAAATAAAAACATATTGCAGAATTTCCCTCCATGGTGTTGCAAATAGGAAAGAAAACTGAGTGCTTTCTCTCAATTATAAATCTAAATCTACTACAAACATATCAAAACGGTACGACATTTTCAAAGAGAAACGATGAGAAAATAGGGAGGCGGATTGTGTTAAAACCAAATATTATCCTCCGAGAATTAATGGCCATGGCAGCACTGAATCAAATCACAGAATTGTTGCACAAATATGAAACACTGCAAATGAGCAAGTATTTTCAGAATACGTAGTGTGGAAAGAAAGTCCTAAAAACACAACAAAATTACGCACGTCGACCAACCTTCGTTAACTTTAACCATGGGGTTAAGTTAAATATGGTCATCGGTCATGAGAACCCAAAAGGTCACGAGATTACATGACTCGGAACACAACAATAAAATCTAAAAGATTCACATGCTTGAAATTATATCATCATGGCTCTCTTACAGCATTTATCACAGCCACATTAAATTGGAAAAAATGAAAAATAAACAGCCAGATGAGTACTAAAGAAGAAGCATCAGGAGATGGCAAATGCAGTCGATTATTGCATATAATAGTTTTTCTCTTCCCTGTTCATGCCCACTATATGATCTATGTGCATTAAACGTACTAAATAACCACTCATAAACTAGAAACCAACCATTCGGACGCACAATGACAGATACACAATATGCTCTTTCCCCCTTTAACCGCAGCAGGAACCACAGGCAGGTAGAGAACCTGAGAGTTGAACAGAAGCAATTTTAGCGGAGATTTAAAATAAGTAAATAACAAAAAAACAGGATTACAAACATTTAATGGAGGGAGGAGTGGACTTACTATGGTCAATTCCACGAACATTGTCTAGTCCACGAGGTGGCCCACGTGGACGACCACCATATGGTCCCCCTCCAGGGCCTCCGGGGCCACCACCATCCCATTTCTTTCCAGAAGTTAATCCTTTTCTGTAAGCATCCGACTTTTCCATCTAGGCCATGAAAGTATTGACAACATAAGTTTTTCGTAGACAAATTAATTAGATACTTCCGCAAGTGATCAAGATACAGAGAGACTCTCTTTATTACCGAGAACATTGTAGCAAAAAACACGCCTATGAGGTTGACAATGGCCCAAAAGAAGTCGGTTATCGTCTTGAGTCGCCAAATGGATCGCTTGGATTTCACAACACCTAAAAGAGTAAGTATGCAAATTACCAAATGGTCAGCTCCACTGATGATAATATCCACGAGGAAGAAAAGTATGAACATTATAATTTTGCTTAAACCAACAGTTCAACTCAACAAATTCATCTAGAAACAAATGTTCACAACTGTAAACGGCTAATATAGTCCCCATGCCACCACCTAATAATGCCAAAAGCATCTTTAATTGTACAGTGTCCAAAAAAAACTTACTAACCCCAGTCTCAGCAGAAGATCATGCATTAAAACAAATACAATTTCAGTTTCAGAAGTCTGGCCTATATAAAATCATCGATGCCCTTCGAACCCTGCTTTCTCATCATTACTTATATATGACCAACTTGCCAGAGATTAGATTCAGGTATTCAAAACGAGAAGGTGCTACTTAACCATTAAATAGTAGAACCAACTGAGCTTGCAACTAACCAAGAAACATGGATCATTAAACAAGCAAAGTCACACCACTTAAGATACATGTAAGCATCAATGTTTCAAAGTGAACATATTCTCATCAACACTTATATATGACCAACTTACTAGAGATTAGATTCAGGTATTCAACAGGAGAAGGGGCTAATTAGCCCTAAATTAGTAGAAGAAACTAAGCTTGCAACTAACAAAGCAACATAGATCACTAAACGAGCAAAGTCACACTAATTAAGGTACATGTAAGCGTCAATGTTTCCAAGTGAACATATAAAGAAAACACAACAAAGGAACTCATTGTAAAGTAGTCTTGGTTTCATTGGAACGAACCTTGGAATAGAATGGCTTGTATTATATACCTAATGTCCTGTCCCAAAAAATAACACATAATCCCAATTATATTCCTTGCTAATGTTCAATTTCCGTGCCTTACCCGCTAAATCTCTTCACATTTCATTCTTATTTTGATTTCATTCCTTTCGCAAGTTCATTCCAGAAACCAAACAGTACCCAAAGCAAGAAATATAGCACGAAGATGCAAAAGCAACATAACAGAACAGAAAGAAAAAAATCTCAATCCACCATGATACATAAATAACATGAAAATGGAAAAAAGCTGTATTATATACCTAATGTCCTGTCCCAAAAAATTAACCCATAATCCCAATTATATTCCTTGCTAATGTTCAATTTCCGTGCATTACCTGCTAAATCTCTTCACATTTCATTCTTATTTTGATTTCATTCCTTCCGAAAGTTCATTCCAGAAACCAAACAGTACCCAAAGCAAGAAATATAGGATGAAGGTGCAAAAGCAACATAACAGAACAGGAAAAAAAAAAAAAAAAATCTCAATCCACCATGATACATAAATAACATGAAAATTGAAAAAAGCTGGCACAAGCTGCTTATGCTATACAAATTCTGTCCCATCTAATTGCTAATTAAGCTAGGTAAGTAGCGAAAATGTATAAAATTGAAAGGAAAAAAAAATAAATTTAAAACCCCTAAGTATAACATTGAAAATATCAGGAATTAAGCAATTGTAAGATAGAAATACATGAGGACCAAAAAGCAATTGTAAACCCAGAATTTAGAGATAATTTGATGATCAAACCCTTATTCAAAAGAAATTCATGACCGATCGCATAATACAAGGAAAAAAAAAAAAAAAAAAAAAGCTCAAAAATCAAACCCTAGCTTCTGAAACCGATTCAGGCTACCCAACATTCGTCACATGAATTTACGAAATTACGAAAATGGAGGCAGAGAGAGAGAGAGAGAAGAACCTCGCTCAACGTACGCCATGGAGATCAGAGTCCAAACTCGAGAAAGTCTTCGAAGCTCTTCCTTGATTGAATACAGCAAATATATAAACAGTTAATTTTTGCCGTAATTCATTTTAGTATTTTACGCGTCATCTCAATTTTCATTGGCTATAACAACGTCAAGTTTAAGGTGTTTCCCACGTGGCATTATTCTATTGGGTGAATATCGGGTGTTCGCGACGTGTAACTTGGTCGGTTAAGCCGGATCTGGCGGGTAAGCACTGTTTAAGTTAACGGCCATCTGCTGGCCGGCCCGAAAGAAAATATGACATACCTGAACATATTTGTTTGGGCTTGGCTTGTTCTGTTTTTCTGGGCTTCAGCCATGTATACTATATTTTCCGACTCTTCATTTCAACCCAGTTAGGTCCGACTGATTATTTAAATAATTTTCATATGAAAATATACCAATATGAAACTTAATATATACATCCATATATGTTAGGACTCAAATATTTCACGTTGAAAAAATAGCATAGTTTAAGACGGTTTAAGAGTTTCTGGGCATTGTAATCGACCCATTAGTGTAGGGTTTGGACAAAATTGGTCTTGAGATTTTGAAAATTTAAAGCGATGCCGAAAATAAAGCCTATATATTTATAGATGCACTCAACAAAAATATTTTTATTTTTATTTGTGTGTGTATAGAGTATATAAAAAATAGAACCCTTTATAAATATAGAAAAAGTTTAGATATCAACCAAAATATCACATTTCTATCTGGGTAATGCTAGGGAGACCATCTAGTTGTACTATATTTGTGTACTAATTGATGTGGTTGATGAGTTGGCTATAATTTTTTAATTTTTAATTTGTACCATATTAAATGAGCTTTTATTTTTTAATTTTTTAATTTTTTTTTCTCTTCACTTTACAGAAACCCAAGCGGTGTAGGAAGTTTTGTTTCACGTATATTCAACTGGTTCTTCCTTACCTCTTCCCCTTCCTCATCCTTATCTTCTCTCTAATCTGCCAACAACAATAAATCATACCAGAGTTTTTCCTACAACTCGGATCATCAATCGATTGATTCGTGAAGACAAACACAAAAATTAAGAAAAAATAAGAAAGGATTGAAGACAAACACAAACACTAAAAAATAAAAACCCAAGAACTGAAGTAACATCTACAATGGGATTCGAACTTAGTTAGAGTGGAATTTAAGAAACGCCCAAAACCAGTGGTGCTGGAGTCGACTTCCTTAGAGCAACTCCAGCGATCTGGCCAAGCCCGAGGCTGGGGGAAGCCCAAGCAAAAAATTCAATTCCAACAGGCCACTTTTGTCCAAGCTGGAGGCGGGACCCACGAAGACTGGCTAGCCCGAAGGCAGCTCTCGCCTAAGAAATATCCTTTTATTTATTTTTTTAAAGTAAAAAAAGAAGGTATGAGCAATCTTTTCTTACAAATTGGTTTTTAGAGGCAAATTCTAACCATAAGTTCTTAATAATTGATCTCTCTTAATAATTGATGGGGAATGCTAGCGACATTCTCTCTAACCTTCTCCCTTCTCCTCATGCCATATGTCACTTTCTTTATACTAAAACAATGTCATTAATGTATAGATTTTGTTTTCCAAGATTACCCTTAGTAAATATATTGACTTTCATATTACCTTTAATGTATCTAAATTTTTTTACAAATTGGAAAAAATAAAAATAGAAATTAATAAAATAATATTTTGTTTTACCCACCAGCCCCAGCCATACGCCCCCATCTCCATCTCTCAAAATATGTTGATTCTCTTGCCAGCCACCCACCACTATGTAACATCTTCCTCCCGCCCCTTGTGGTTGGGTAGTCTTTTCAATGTTTCCATATTTCCTTTTTAATGTTTTAATTATTAATATCATAAAACTGATTTTCTTAATTTTTTTAAAAAATTAAACTTTGTAATTTTTTTTTTTAAGGAACTGGGGGGGTATTTTATATCATTCAAAATTTGATATGCTACCAAACTTCAGATTGTCAAAATGTCGTGTTTATTAAATGATTATTATTTTTTTCTAAAATAACATTTATATTTTTTAATAGTAATTCAAAAAAAGTTAATACATTCAATAAGGGTAACTCTGGAAAACAAAAGCTATGCATTAATGACATTATTTTAAGTGTAAATAAAGTGTCATATGGCATGAGAAAAATAAAGAAGGTTAAAGAGAAGATTTTTAGCATTCCTCATAATTGATATCTGAGTACTTGAAGACGCTAAAATGTGGTGGAATAGATGGGTGGGGGCACTGCCGTTGTCACATAGCATGGGAAGGATGCACGAGCGATCACCCCGAAAACCTTCACTTGCTTGGAGGCATCTAAAGGCTCACGCAGCACAACCTGCGAGCATAGCCAACCCCAACCATTCGTCACGAGACGTGCATGGAGATAGAAATGCCTATAGATGAGGTAGGCGGGGGTCGCTTGCAAGCAAAAGGCGTGTATGGTAGTCTTTTTTTTTTTTTTTTTTAGGACCCTATTTAGCCCTTATTTCCCAAGCGATTCTCTTGTGAGCCTTTAACTATTGAAATGAAAGGATCATTATGACCTATGGCTCAAAGACTGGCATTCTCTTCTTTGAATGCCTACAGAGAGGCCTGCAAGATCCCTTTTAAGGCATGGATTCCTAAAGGTTCTAATGGTCATGATGACTTTATTTCTATCATGGTTTTTTTTTTTTTTTTTTTAAAAACAACTCAAGGCCTTTCAATTAAGTTAAATTTCATTGGCCTATTAGGTGTCTTTCTATATGTTTGGGCCTAAATTCTGCACGCCTAGCCCAAAACTATTGGCCCGCAATGATAAACAATTTCAGGCTCCATGTTTGAAGAAATTAATTATCAGCCTAAAATTGAAGAGTCCCATGCCATTTTTAAACAACCGCCAAAGTTTACCTTGTGTTTAGGCCAAAACTCTGCACGCAAGCCCATTTTTGTCAAGAGACCCATGAACAAAATATTTGGGCTTTTTCTACATGGATCAGGAGTCAAAAACCAAAATGCTGAAATAAGCCCAGACCCTTTTAGCAGATTGTGAATTTAACCCTATTCTAAATAAACATCATTAAACCATTTTGTTAGAAAACTCACTCTACCCAAGGATGAAGCAAGTCAGCAAAAACTTTGTAAAAAGGTTTTTCTCAAGAAATCCCCACGTGACTTTCTGACTTTGGAAAAAGTCAAAACTTTCAACTAACAGATGCATGAATATTAACTATTTTGGATAAACTGTCACTATATATAAAAGGGAACCTGCAGTTCCTTAAACTCATGGATGAGCAATTAAATGAGATGCTAGAAGTTCCTCAAAATATAGACAATTATGTAAGGGCTTGGAGTCCCGAAATATGTACAGAAAATTGTAAAAATATTCATACCATGAGAATATGTGATTTTGGCCCGGAGTTCAAAATATAAGGGGATTGAATGTCTATGCCATGAGAATATGTGATTTTGTTATGAGATTCAAGACTTAACAATGTTGAGAACCTAAAGTTCCAACAGTTAAATGGACAATCCTTGAGGTATTATTGCAGATTGTGGTATGCCACATATTTCTTTGGCATAAAAAAATGATGAATTTAATAAAGTTCGATTATGTTATAATCGACAACTCAAGGAAGAATTATATTTTGTGAATTCCGGTTGTTAAGAATACACCGTGAAATGGATAATATTAGTATAAACCTCAAATGATGAATTGAGGCTCCCCACATATTTTGTTATATCTGGGCCGGAAGCCCATGGATCCAAATATATGAAAGATCCTGAACTTGAAGTTGTGGGTATATAGTAGTTAATGCTCTTCACTACTATATTGCGATATTATCGTGGCTTTTACTCAATTCATATTTCATGTCCATTTGAAAAGGGCGAATAAATTCTGAGTTTGTGTTTAGCCCGGGCCAGAAGTTACGGGCTCACATGCGTTGAAATATGAAATTTGGGAGAGTCGATGTGGTTATTTGAACCTATAAGGCACAAGGTTCCAAACCGTCATTTTGAAAAGACGTAAAAACCACATATGCAAGTTTAAGAATGTGCGCAATTATTATTATAAAAGGAAAGGAACATACAACAGATAGATTTTTCCACCTGCAATGAAGGTGCAGGCCCTGTAAAATCTATAAAATTACATTATGTTCTGGAAGCCTCTGAAGAAAGAGGACGACGCCTCTTAAGCTTAGCCATGAGCCTCTCGTGGTCTCCCAAAATTCTTTCATTGGAGACCTGCAGCATGTCTAGCCTTCTCAGTGTATCAACAGAGTACGAACTCACCAGTTTCAACAAGGCATTATTCTCTTCTTTAAGTTTCTCAACCTCCTGTTGAGACTCATGAAGCATTCTTTGAAGAGACGAATTTTCAGTTGTTAGCTTCTGAACCTCGTTTGCTCTAGCACGCAAACGATCAGCCATGTTAGAAACAGAAGCAGCACTTTGAATGCTAAAAGCCATTGAGTCATCAATAGCCTCTTCCTCAGACCTCCCTGTTAACAATATTTCATCCATTTGAGTAATGAAATTCCTAGCTACTATGACAGCAGTAGCATCATTCATCATCACAGAATCATTAACTGTTAGATGACGATTTTGGGATACAAAGGATGGACGCCAAACTTTGGCGTCATTGGTTGTTGTGGGAGCATCATTTAAATTGAAATAATTTGGGCAGGAAGAAGAGGAAGCCATTTTAAGAAGGTTTAGAAGAAAGTCTTAGAAAAACTAAAGTTTCAGAAAATGAAGGAAGTTGAGTTGAAACGCAGTTGCTCCAATCAAGTTTTGCAAAGGCAATATCTATAGGAGGAAATATGGCTACAGTTTCCAGGATCCCAATATTATCTCAGATCCCCATATTCTCTTTTTTTCTTTCCTGGATTCCAAAACTTCACGCGGACTCTAATAATGTTTGTCTGCACTTTCGGCGTTTTCAAGTATTATTTTCGTCAAAGCTGATCTTGCTTTGCGGATTTCACGGAGCTATTTTTTCAAAAGCACCCCGAGAATCTCGCAATTTTCCTATGGTTAATTTGAAATTCACCGGTTCTACCTATTCATTGTATTTGTGTATAAATGTGTTACTAACGAAATTTTCTTTGTAGAAGACATCCAGTTTTCTCCATACCTAGTGATGCGATATCTACTTGTTTTTCTTATCAGTGAGCACTCAATATGCCCGAGAAGCAAGACTATCTCTGATCATCCATTCAGGAAGCGAGACTATCCCTGATCACTTTTTCGCTGCATTAGGGAACTGTGAAGGCGACCTTATGCTCTAATCTCCTGAGGTCCTTCTAGACTAGGAGAAATGAGAGCTTGTTGTTTGCTCCCACCAGCTTTCTTCCTTGATTGCTTACCTTACCTTGCAATCAATATCACAATTTTTGTATCTTTTCTTTCTTTTTATAACTCTATGTTCATAAGGGATTTTATTTCTTTAGAATGAACATCTGAAGAAAGAATCCATGAAGTGATCCTAACTCTGAGGGTTATTTGTTTTGACAGAGGCAAAAGAATTGTGATTTTGCTCTTGCAGGATATAACTAGATCATCAAGCGCTACATTATATTTACTGGGCCGATACGAGTTTGAATGATACTTGAGAAAAGTTTCTCCCACCTAAGGATGTAAGCAATACTTGTGTTATTTTATGTTTATATACTTATTTGATATTTTATCTTGAAAGGTAACCAAATGGGGAGATAAGTCCATTCCAAAAGAATGGATTGTATGTATCCATGAATTATTAATGCAAAATTTTACAGATTGCAAGTTGGATACATTGATAATACACTGCACAGATTAAAGTCTCATAAGAACAAAATATGGGTATAGCAGTGATCAATATGATGCACGCTTGTTGCGTAGCAAATGATATGGATTGAAGTCCCGAAAGGACAATCCTTTAACATGTCAATATTGATATTGTGCACGCCTAATGCGTAGCAAATTATATGGGTTAAAGTCCTATAATACGGGTTAAAGTCCCAGAAATTAATTGACATGTATGTATTAATCTGTGGCATGCCTGCAGCATGACAGATATATGGGTTCTAAATGTTCCAACTCCTAAATGGAGATTATCCACGCCCTACTATAAAATAACGCTCCATTGGAGGTTATAATCCACATTCTCACATAATAAAAGCCCCCTACAGTGGCTTGGGTACCCAAAAGCAAAGAAATGCTTATAATTGATGTATGCGCATGCACATGAGAATGGTGGGATCATGAATTGATGAATGACAAATTTTGATTTTGGAGTAGCTACTCAAATCATCAATGGGCTGTGTTGATTGGAACCACGTTCAATTATTAAATGTCGACAATATCATTGACCAAAATGGAATGAGGCAATTCCATTATAGATGAGAATAACATGAAAGAACAAACCCATAGTATGAACCCCAAAAGATGTTAACACTGAAAGTTATACTTGGGTGTTCGAAATAAAAGGGAATATACCTACTTTGTATGACACAATGTTTCTGGCAGAAACAAGGAATGTTGGGTTTTCTCCATATTTACAGATTCAATTGTGCCCCCTTATTGCACATTTACGGAGACCACCATATTATCTTTAAGGGTTATTAAATGCACGGAGCATATTACCAGAAGTGATTCTCTAAAGATGTATAAATAGCAGGGTTAAAAGCTATATAATGTGTCATAAAGTTTAATCGTTTAAACAAAATCCTTGAAAGGATTGAAATTGCATGAAGGACATGTGCCTAAAGCACAAAATTTGTACTCAATACTAATGTGCATAAATTGCCTCAGTGAGTACATTGATTATAATGTGTTTGCAACACATTAAAGCTTCTGAAGAGTTTAAGAAATATTTGTCTCGACCCAACGATCGAGTGTTGTGCCAACGAGATTTTTTTGCTTATACTAAGAAAGTATTGAAGCACTTTTTTTAGGATTATCCGTTGGGCACTTAAATATTTTTTCGGAAGTATACTGGACCGGATAGAGCTCAGCTCCATCACCACCACTTTGGGATGATGTGAGGCATATTTGATGCTATCTCCCAATAACACCATATACAGGCATGTTCTTTTCGAGTAAACTTACTAATAGCCCAAGTGTTATTGGATATGCGGACTCTGGAAATTTCTATGGTCGCTTACTGGAAAAAGCTAGTCATGAAATTTTCAGGGGGAGATATTCATCAGGGGGAGCGTGGTATTAATAAAGACCTTCACACACTGTATTTTTTTTTTTCTTCATCCAAGTTTTTTCCCACTGGGTTTTTCATGGCAAGATTTTAACGAGGCAGTGTCGCACGCGTGTCAATATGCACAGAATTTTATGTTACACATGGTTATGTACTCTTTTTCCCTTCGACCAGTTTTTTTTTGTCCCATTGGGTTTTTTACTGACAAGGTTTTTAACGAGGCATATTCCATATCATTTGTGGTCTCCAAGAGGGAGTGTTGTAAAGTCAAGAATGTGGAGCCCAAAATAGTAATGATGATGCTTGCCAACACCCACGTGAAGCCAAAGAAAAATGATTAAGCAACCACATTGTTCTGCCTACAAATAAGGCTTCCCCCTCACTTGTAATAGATAGAACAAAAAATTCAATGAAAACATCATAATAACATTCCTATTGCTATCTGAATTCTCTAAATTCTCTCTACAATCTTTTTAGTTTTGTAACACTCCCTTAGTTGATCATATTCATAATTTTGAGGGTATTTAATATCGGATATACTATTTCTTAATTGACTTACTTTCAAAAAAGAAAGCAATTAGTCTATAGAAGTGGACGGTTCATCTTTTGTAGGTATTGGATTTGTCGATTACATTGATTAAAAAGTGGAGCTTTTGGGGCTGCTTTGCATGCAAGTCTTCATAAAAACAGCGAATACTTTCTTGAACTTCTGTCGTCTTTGAATTGATAAATCGGAGTAATTTTTGGGTGTTCTGGATACATCACGTAGTTAGTGTATCATTCAATAGATAGAAGACATATGAAATATTGACCATGCAGCCCTCCGCATGTTATAAAAAGAAATACAGTAAGTTAGACAATAATTCCACATGTCGTATGTTTATTGGATAGTACACCAGTCACGTAGTGTATCCGGAACATATAAAAATTTCTCGATGAATCGCAGTCCAGTGACTAGGATTATGATCCACGTAAGCTTTATTTGACCCATAAATAATTGGGAAATTACGAGTACTGCCAAAAGGGTTCATAAGTTTTACAAAGTCCCATTTACTATCATGTGAAAAACTCCACAGTTTATTTATTGTAAACGTTATTCTTCCACAACAGTTTATTCAGTAAACGTTACTTTTCCAAACCTAAAAATTATTTTGTGGAATGTTTGGTGGATATAGGTTGCATGTTTTTTAGGTTGCATTTTTTTTATTGGTGGGAGCTGCCCTTCTAACATCTTGGACAACAATGATCCCATGCACATGCAAAAGGTGAAGCATTATATGCTATGACATAAACCTTATATAACCACATTGAACCCCTCACTTCATTTCAACCCTAATCCTAATCCTTCAACATCCAAACAAGAAGAGGGAGGACCCAAAAAAAAAAACACAAAAGTGATGGAGGGGGAGAGAGTGCAGGCCTTGGCCATCAGCGGGCTGAACGAGCTTCCAGCGAAGTTCGTTCGACCAGCCCATGAGCAGCCCGAGAATAGCAAGGCCCTAGAGGGAGTCACGGTGCCTGTAATCTCCCTTGCTCAGCCTCATGATGTTGTAGTCAAGGAGGTGGCAGCGGCAGCCACCATGGGGCTTCTTTCTCATTACTGACCATGGCATACCGTCACCTTTGAAATTTTTGCACATTTTTTATAAATTAAAAATAGGTGCATTACTTAGAAGAAAAAAATAAGTTCATTATACTAGGTAAATTGTTTTACTAGGTATACATTATTAGAGGAATAAAAAAAAAGGTACATTATTTAGAAGAAAAAAAAATAGGTACATTATTTTGAGAGAAAAAATAGGTACATTATTTAGAGAAAAAAAAAATAGGTACATTATTTAGGGAAAAAAAAAAAGGTACATTATTAGAGAAAAAAATAGGTACATTATTTTGAGAGAAAAAATAGGCTCATTTAAAAAAATTGTTTTCATAAAACAAAAAATAAAAAAGATGATCAAATTAGTTTTTATAAAATAAGTAATAAAGAAAAAAAATAGGTACAAAATTTAGAGAAAAAATAGGTTCATTAAAAAAAAAATTTAAAAACAAAACAATAAATAGATTATCAAATTATTTTTCAACATAATTAGAATATACACTATTATTCATAAAACTATAATAAAAAAGAATACTGGTCATCATATAATTCATAAAAAGAAAACAACATTAATTCCTAAATTTAATATTGAATTTAAATTATTAATACTTTAAATAGATTACTAGTCGTAATTCATAGAATGAAAACATCATTAATTCAAAAATAGATTACTAATACCTTAATGTGGAATTTAATATTTAATTTGAAATAAGTTTCTAAATTAATTCCTCCATCCATTACAACTATTTGGAGATATTTCCAAATTCAACGGGTGTCATTAGTTACACCCCTCATAACACATTAACTTATAAATATGGGTAGTTTTGGAATCTGAAAAATGCAATAAATCAGATTTGAAGTTATATTAGGTAACTTGCTTAGTTGGATTCTAGTCATCGGGTATTATTTGAAAAAATTGGGTATTTTACATAAAAAACTAAAAAAAAAGGGTTGTAGATAATTTAAAATGAATTTTATAAGTGTAAGCTAAATTTACTATAAATTATTTTGTGGAATGTTAGGTGGATATAGGTTGCATGTTTTTTAGGTTGCATTTTTTTTATTGGTGGGAGCTGCCCTTCTAACATCTTGGACAACAATGATCCCATGCACATGCAAAACGTGAAGCATTATATGCTCTGACATAAACCTTATATAACCACATTGAACCCCTCACTTCATTTCAACCCTAATCCTAATCCTTCAACATCCAAACAAGAAGGGAGGACCCAAAAAAAATACACAAAAGTGATGGAGGTGGAGAGAGTGCAGGCCTTGGCCATCAGCGGGCTGAACGAGCTTCCAGCGAAGTTCGTTCGACCAGCCCATGAGCAGCCCGAGAATAGCAAGGCCCTAGAGGGAGTCACGGTGCCTGTGATCTCCCTCGCTCAGCCTCATGATGTTGTGGTCAAGGAGGTGGCAGCGGCAGCCACTGCATGGGGCTTCTTTCTCATTACCGACCACGGCATACCGTCACCTTTGATCCAGCAGTTGCAGAAGGTAGGGCATGAGTTCTTTTTGCTCCCACAGCAGGAGAAAGAGGCCTATGCAAATGACCCAGCCAATGGGAGGTTTGATGGATATGGGACTAAGATGACCAAGAACCATGACGAGAAGGTCGAGTGGATCGACTATTTTTTCCATCTGACTGCCCCTCCATCTAAGGTCAACTATGAAATCTGGCCTAAGAACCCTCCATCTTACAGGTACCTTTTCTGTTTTTATTTATTTATTGAGTTTTCAGTTTTTTTTCAATGCTTTCATTTTTCAGTTATTTTCCTAGCATGATGCTTGCCCGAACTTTTTAATCTTTTTCCTTTTTGCATGTAATGCCAACTGTAGGAGGGTTATAAAGTCTTTTCCACTTCTTTTTTTTTTTTCTTTTTGAAATTAAGAGGGTTATTGAAAAAGTCTGTAAAATTTGTGTGACACAGGGAAGTGAATGACCTATACAACAAGGAGATGCTAAGAGTAACAGACAAGTTACTGGAGGTGCTTTCAGAGGGTCTAGGGCTGGAAGCAAAGGTTCTGAAATCTCATGTGGGAAATGAAGAAGTAGAATTGGAAATGAAAATCAACATGTACCCTCCATGCCCACAACCCGAACTGGCCCTAGGAGTTGAGCCTCACACTGACATGTCAGCCCTAACCCTGCTAGTCTCCAATGATGTTCCAGGCCTTCAGCTGTGGGAAGATGACAACTGGGTTGCTGTCAATTACTTGTCAAATGCAGTTTTTGTTCACATTGGTGATCAGATGGAGGTCTTGAGCAATGGCAAGTACAAGAGTGTTCTTCACAGAAGCTTGGTGAACAAGGAACGTATGCGCATGTCGTGGGCTGTTTTTGTTGCTCCTCCGCACGAGGCTGTGATTGGGCCTCTGCCGGAGCTTCTGGACGAGAAAAACCCTGCCAAATACTCAACCAAGACATATGCTGAATACCGACACCGGAAATTCAACAAGCTCCCACAATAGGAGTGATTGTATTCCACTTGTGCTGTGTATCAACCATCACAATAAAATTTCTTCAATGGTCCCAATGGTCCATATGTTTTGCTGTTTGTTAGAATTTGTGCGTAGTACTTGCATTCTATGAGGGCCTTCACAAAGTCACGTCAGTTCATCTTCATCATCATCAATCTGTATTGTATCATTTCGTCACAATCTGTTGCAAAAATGTTCAATGAATCAAATTTGAATAGTTTCAAACTTTGAATGCCATTATACTTGCTGTAGCTGTTAAATCCAACAATGACCATTAATAATTTTTTTTTTTTTTTTTTTGGACTTCGTAGATCTAGGTCCAAAAAGATTAGTTGTTATTAGGCTAAGTACTCGTCGTTTTGGTTTTAGATGCAAGTTCTTTGACTTTTATTACTTTTTTTTGTCGCATCTATTTTACCCTTTGAGGTAAATAAGGAAACACATTAAAAATCCAATTTAATGCATTATTTCATTGTAATTGAATTTCAAATTTTAAAATTTGAGGTCTTTCCTTGTGAATATTTACCTAATATATATATGGATAAAATAAAATTTAATCAATAAAAGTAAAGACTCACATATTATACTAATCGATAAGACAAGCACCCACATGAAATTATGTACGTACATATCAGGTAAACACCCAAATATTGAAAACACAATATGTTTAATACTTATCAAGTTTATTCGTGGTGTTTAAGCATAGCAACAAATAAAAACTTGATAAAAATAATATAAACAAGAGAACTATTGATAACGTTTAGAAAAGACCAAAGGAGAGGAAAAAAATTTAAAAGAAGCAAAAATGGACAAAATTGCCCTTATTTATTTTTGGATTTCCTAAGGAATCATTTACATTTGCATGTCTTTGTTTTGAAAATTGACATAGTTTTCTGTCTTTTTTGAAAAAGTTTTAGCTTTTTCCAAAAGTGAAAATTTTTTATGACTAAAATCTAAATTTACTATAATATTATAGGTACTATCACTAACAAGTTGTTCATAAAAAATAATAGTTGTGTCTCTATCTACATATGTGACACCCTTATAACACAAATAAATTATTTTTATGCAGTGTTCTTTTTCTCTTCCAAGTTTTTTTTTTTTTTTTTTTCAAGAAGGAAAAATACGTATGTTTTTTTAAATATATATTTTTTTTATAATAGTTTAAAAAACACACGGATCTTTTCCAATCCTAGAAAATATCTAACCCTCCCCTTCTCTTCTCTCTTCCCCAGCTAAAGGTTAGGAGTCAAGCCTAGTAAAGTTGTTACCTTTTCTAAACTTTCTTTCTTTTTTTATAAATATTTATGGGTTTATGGTTTGCTGCAGTTTTTTGGTGAGCATGTTCTGTTCCAACTCACTCCAATGAGAACAAGGTAATTGCTCACATGCACACAAAGACACATAATTTCATATGATTCATGTCGTTGTGTGCAATTAAACATCAAACATTTTATGGGTTTCAGCTAAAGTTGGGCTTTGTGTCATTGATTTGTGTTTAAGATGTGAACTGGTGATATTTGCTGCTGGTGGTGGACAACCGCATCTTCCAGATCCTCAAGACCACCGGAGACGACAACACTGTCCTCGACCTCCTCGACAACTCGAATGACATGTCGTATCACTATCAACCCGAGGTGTTGTACAAGGCAGCAACCAGTCTTTGATGCCCTCTGTTGTTTATCATTTTTGAAGTTCATTTAGGAATTTGTGGGTGATTTACCTTGTTTTAAAATGTGGTTGTTTGGTTCTTGTTAAAAAAAGATCATGTCATTGCATTTGTCGGCTATTTAGACTTTTTCATGTTTGCAATTTTATTTATTTATTTATTTTGGCTCAGGCATGTTTGCATTTAGAGCAAGTCCACCGACGAGCTGAGCCCAAGGGTGGGGAAATATCGTTCCAGCGGTGAGCCCAAGCTCAGGCTGGGAGTGGGTCCTATGAAGTCGAGCTAGCCCGAAGGCCAGTTCAGCCCGAGGTCGAGCCCGCGTGTTGTGACGTTAGCGGCTGCGTCACGCTGACGTCAGCGCAAGGCGACCTCCAACGGGCAGAAGCCACGTGTCACGTCCCCAGCCTTTGGATCTGCTTCTCCGATTCCAATCCAATGGCTGGCATTTTTTGGGCAATAAAATTATGGGAAAAAATCGAAATTTTTTTAAAAAATTCTATAAAATTCTGAATTTTTTTTTTCTATAAATACCCTTCACTTTCAATACCAATCCTCATACATTTTATTATACTTCTACTATTAAACTTTTGCTCCGGAAGAAGCCCCAAAATCCCAGCAGCATCACACTTTTGAACAAAGTATGCATCATAATTGAAAATATCATGCATGACTTTATTGAACAAATTGGGTTGCATTCTAAATCGCCTTCGAAAATCAACATCAGAGTACAAAGAAGTTGGGATAAAATAATCTTCCAAAAGATTTTTACTCCGAGAATGCCTATGTCTGTCCACATTCCTACGGCGGCCGACTTGTGAACCACAGCAGCAACCTTGGTTTTCTTCATCTTGCAAAGCCACTGCTATGACAACTTGTTCATCGACTTATCTCTGCAACTCATTGATTTCATCTGCTCTACGGTTTCTCTCATTTGTTTCTCGCTCTTGCCTCTCCAAGCATCTCATAAAATCTTCCATTGAGAATGAATGGAGTACGAATTCTAAATTATGAGAAATGAAAATATAGAAAGATGTGGTGTGAGAGGTATAAGCTGAGCCTCTGGTTTTATAGAAAATTTTGGTAAGATAGACATGCCACGTGGCTTGATTTGATTGGATGAAAATCTTATCTGAAATTTGAACCCAAATTTTTCTGAATTTTGAAATTTGAAATTCATCTGAAATTTGAACCCAAAAATTTATTTGAATTTTGAATTTTGAAATTCATCCGAAATTTGAACCCAAAAATCTTATTCAAAATTTTTATTCGATTATGAATAGTCTTGACACGTAGGAACTCGGAAATCTTATCTGAAAATATTATCCAAATTAATTATTTTCATAAAAAAATTTGTGAAAAAAACAAAAAAAATGAATAGTAATTGCCCTTAGCCATGGCAATAGGTGGAAACACAAAATACTATTTGCAAGGGCAACCACTATTCACGTGAATAGTGGCTGCCCTAACTCCTCCCTTGCCATGGCTAAGGGCAAATGGGTGGAGTTGCTCTTAGGGTGTTCAAAAAAAGTAAAATCCGGCCTCGGCGCGTGACCACCTGGGTTGTAATATTTTTTTATATATAAAATATATAGCATTGAGCATGATTTTATAATTGTGTTTGTATATATGTCTGATCAATTGATAAAATGATTGAGGTAACTTGTCATAATACAAGCACAAATACTGTTTTCGGTGCTTTATATTGTTTGACATGAATTTTTCTTCCGTGTCCTCTACCAATAGACAACACCGTCAGCCAAATAGTGTTTGCACCATGGCCTTTGTGTAACACCCCGATCCCAAATTTCCCCAAATTTAACCCTTATTTAATTATTTAATTATTTAATTATTTAAGGGTATTTTAGTCATATTTTTAACCGGAGAGAGTTTGGGACCGTGACTTGTATTTTTGGATAGGTCGTGCCCAGACGAGTTCATAGACACGTAGTGGGCTCGAATCGGAGTTGTAGCGAGAGAGATATGGTCAAAAGAAACCCAGTGGCATAACCGTAAATATTTCGAAATGAGATTTTTTTATAAAAAAACCTGGTTTTCTCTCTCTCTCTCTCTCTCTCTCTCTCTCTCTCTCTCCC